>NC_053501.1:23155597-23235597 GCF_905171775.1 Rana temporaria
GCAAAGCGCAGAAAACTCAGGTGCTTTGAGCATATGGGAACATGCAGGAACGCGTCCATGATATCCAAGGACGCCATGAAGTCCCCCTGATAGAATGCTGCCATTACTGAGCTAATCCACTCCATCTTGAACTTTTGCACCTAGACAAAACAATTGAGGGCCTTTTAAGTCCAGGATTGGACGGACCTCTCCCTTCTTGGGGACTACAAACAGATTGGAGTAAAACCCCTGAAACCGTTCCATTGAGGGAACCGGCACAATCACCCCCCTGTCCAGTAGATCCTGGACAGCCCCTGACAAAGCCTTCCGGTAATCCGGAGGAAGCTGGAGGTTGGAAGGAAAAAAATCTGTTTGGTGGACAAGAGAGAAACACCATCTTGTACCCCGAGGAAACTACTCCGCAAACCCAACGGTCGGAAAGAAGGGACCCCCACCGAGCCGCGAATTCGCGAAGCCGGCCCCCCACCCGAAACACGGGATGGGGCAGACCTTTATGCGGAAGCAGGTTTGTCCGCAGGCATGTGAAGCTTGCGGTACCAGGTGCGCTCCTGCCCCGCAGCGGGGGCCCAGCACCTTGCAAACTTTTTCTTGACGCATTGGGCGCACGGAAACAAAAAAAACGCTAGGGGACAGTAAAGGAGGGCCCTCGCTTACGGCGAGGCTCTTTGCCCTTCCCAGACTGTGGGAGCAGTGTGCTCCCACCACCCATGGCATCCTCAATGATGCCATCCAGGGATGCCCCAAAAAGCCATTCACCCTTAAAGGGTAAATCCACCAAGGCCTACTATGAGGACTGGTCCGCAGACCAGCAATTCAGCCACACAAGGCAGCGCAGTACCACCGCATAGGCGGAAGCCCTGGAAAGCAAGGGGAGCGCATCCAGGACCGACTCACAGACAAATTTATAGACCCTGAACCACTTGTTCAGCCAGGTCCTTACCGGTCTCGGAAGCACCCTGTGCCTCCAGATCCTGCAGCAATAAGCTTTGCCCTACCAGTCAGAGTCTGTGACACCAGAGCCCCGGCCAAAACCGGTCTCACAGCCGAACCCACTACTGTGAAGATGGAGCGGGCCACAGCCTCCACTCTCCTATCCGCAGGGTCTTTAAAGGCAGGAGCCCCATCCACAGGCAATGTGGTGGCATTGCTCAACCTGGACACGGGATGGTCCACGGACGGAGGAGAGAGTCCTCCTCAAAGGGATAACGGACCGCAAAGGCAAAAACAGCCTGCGGTGTATCCCATTCCTTGTACAACAAACTGTCCTAAAAGGGAACACAAGGAAACACTGTTTCAGTGCGTGGCGGTTTTGCGGGACCCAAAAAGGGACTGGCACATCAGGTGCCCCCGCCATATCCTCAAGTGTCTGAGCAACACGCAGAAAAAATAGCTCCAACAATTCCCATCAGCAACCGACCCTGAAGCAGAGTCGTCCTCACTGTCCGCGTGGGTTAAGCCCACATCATCTGACAATACAGACCAGAGGCAGATGTCAGATATCCCCAGAAGCAGGCTCAGGGAGGGGGTGCTTTTTACCCCCCTTCTGGGCACTAGCTGCTTCAAACCTGGTGAGAAAAGCCTCCAGGACATCCGACATTACAACAGATGTGGCAGGGGGAGGGGCATCAAGGGTTAACACAGGCATTGCTGGGGAAGAAGTACCTGGCTCAGGCTCCATAATGCCCCACCGCTGTGTCACCCAAACTGCAAGGCAGAAACACCCACCGGTCACCTCCTGGCCGTTAACAACAGAGGTAGAGGCCCCCAGGGAACTCACCACCCCACCCGGTGCAGCGCGAGCTGAGACAGGTCTGAGGTGTGCTGAGAAGCCGGCTGCGCTGCGTCTGTCACCTCAGGGAGATTTGCGGTCTTTTTGCAGCGCTAAAACGGCCGCACGAGGCCAAACGAAATCCAATATGGCCGCCGAATGTGAAAAAAGCACCATAGGACCACAGGAAAATGGCCACCTAGCCATATAAAGCGTGACCACGGCAAAATGGCCGCCGCTGCGCATTTAAAAACACCCAGAATGACACAGCACACAGCGCAGCACAGAGTAAACAGCGCAGCACACAAAAAGACCAGCAAGTGAACACACACAGGCCCCGCCATACACACAGGCCATGGTGTAATAAAGAGAGCCCAGAAAGCCCCCCCTAACAGCCGCTACCCTAATGGGAAAGGAGGGAGATGAATTAAGGGAGAGAGGAAAGCAGGGCAAACCCTCAGTCGATCTCCCAGGGGAAAATTCCAGCCATACCACCTTACCTGAGCAAGGAGCCACTACTTACCCGTCCTGCGACCACCCGCTGGAGGTATCCCAGACAGAACCATTGTCCGCTAAACGGCATGGCTGTCGGCCAGACACACTGTGACAAAGCCATAAAGACCGGTCATATGTGTGCCCTAGAACAAAATGTTCCCCGGCCGCCCCTGGAGCAAAGGGGCCTGTCGTGGACGACCCAGAGCTGAGCTGAGGGCCGGCACACGCTCGATGGCCAAAAATGGGGGGGGGGGGGGGGGACTACAAGAGTCAAGACCCAGTCTGTCACCCAGTCGGCAGTTGATAGAGGAATCTCAGGATCCAAAAATGCAGGAACAAAACAATAAAAAGCGAAAAAAAAAATAAATCGCAAGAAAAAAATCTCCGGAGTACAGGACTCCAGTGTGCCTGTCCTCTCCTGACATTAGGCAGGGTGTGGGTTATACCCGAGTGGGTTATACCCGGGGAGCCACGTCCCCTGGGAGGAGCTGCACTGAGGAAAGTGTTGTTAACACTTAAAGTGCTTTTTTCTGCCTAACTCTCCTGGAAGGAAGCGGATATAACACTAAGGTCAAAGGCTGCTGTGTCCAACCATGAACAGAAGATAAATAGCTGTTTATCCATTCAGAAATCTTGTAAACTGATAATTTCCCGTTTTGTTATTTAAAAAAAAAAAATTAAATCTCACAAGAACCAGTACATTGCATTATAGTGCAACAGTTGTCAAGCGATTCACTTAAAGATAACACAGATGATATTATGAGCCTCCTACACAGAGCCCAAAGCAAGTGCCACTGATAAACTAACTGAAAACCATTGAATAATGTTATCCACCAGGCGAGTGACCTTCACACCGCGGGTCTTGGCTGGCACCGAGCACAGAGCGTCTTCTCACATTTATGGGTTTCACTGTTGATGGTGCTTTTAAAACAACGATGATCAGTTTAGATTTAAATGTTAAATATTTATACAAAGCATGGCTCTAATAAAGTGCAGTGATCTCTGAGAACAGCCAGAGAAAATGTCCAGCAAACAAAATACTATAAATAATATACCAAATACAATCAGATATACAAACATCCAACACTGTGTATTATAAAAAAACAACCTGTCCATAGAACTTATACTAACCTCGGAAATATAATCAACCGCATAGCTTAAAATAACAGCATGGGGTCCATCAAAGCCAAACTCCCACCAGACAATTTCTTCTTTAATTTAACCGCTTCAGCCCCAAGCCTCTTTTTTTGACACTTTACAAGTTAAAATATATTTTTTTTTGCCAAAAAATTACTTACAACCATATATATTGTGACAGCAGAGCGAGGCTGTAGTTGCAATACTTTCTGTCAAACCGTATTTGCGCAGCGGTCTTACAAGCGCACTTTTTTGGGGGAAAAAAAATCACTTTTTTTAATTAAAAAATAAGAAAACAGTGAAGTTAGCCCGTTTTTTTTTTTTATATATTGTGAAAGATAATATTACTACAAGTAAATTGATACCCAACATGTCACGCTTCAAAATTGCGCCTGCTCACGGAATGGCGACACACTTTTACCCTTAAAAATCTCCACAGGCGACATTTAAACATTTCTACAGGTTACCAGGTTTGAGTTAAGCCCCATACACATGGTCGAACTTTTTGACAACAAACTTCAAAATTAGCAAGTTTTCAAAAAATTCTGACCGTGTCTGATCGGTTTTCATCTGACAAATGTTCACTCTGCAAAACGGACAAACTTTTTGGCAACAAAAGTCCTACAGAGCAAAATCCTATAGTGTGTACAGAAGTACAAACACGCATGCTCAGAACCAATGTTAAAGTGGAGGTTCACCCAAAAACTTAATTTTTAGCATTAGATTGAGGCTCATTTTGTCAAGGGGAATCGGGTGTTTTTTTTCAAATCAAAGCCGTACTTACCGTTTTAGAGATAGATCTTCTCCGCCGCTTCCGGGTATGGTCTGCGGGACTGGGCGTTCCTATTTGATTGACAGGCTTCCGACGGTCGCATACATCGCGTCACGATTTTCCGAAAGTAGCCGAACGTCGGTGCACAGGCGCCGTATAGAGCCGCACCGACGTTCGGCTTCTTTCGGCTACTCGTGACGCGATGTATGCGACCATTGGAAGCCTGTCAATCAAATAGGAGCGCCCAGTCCCGAAGACCCATACCCGGAAGCGGCGGAGAAGATCGCTCTCTAAAATGGTAAGTACTGTTTCGATTTAAAAAAAAAACACCTGATTCCCCTTGACAAAATGAGCCTCAATCTAATGTTAAAAATAGTTTTTTGGGTGAACTCCCGCTTTAAAATCAACCAACAATAGCAGAAGTTGACCAAAGCGTGGCGGTAAAGAGCAGAAAAACCATGTGATTTTGGGAAAGTTTGCTGACAAAGTCCTGCCGTGTGTATGCATACCAAGTTCACAGCCAACGCTCTTCGAACAAAAATCCACAGAAAAGTTTGTTTGAAGTCCGATCGTGTGTATGAGGCTTTACAGAAGATTGCTAATCAGGACAAATAGAGATAGTGACAGGGGCACAGACAGCAAACAAAAACTGACAGGTATTCTTATCCATCTCCCCTCTATCCAAAACGTTACAAAGAAAAAAAAATAATTGCCCTAGTTTCTGAAGCTATAAAAAGGATGCCAAAATGCAATTTCGATCTCTCCTAACCCAAATACTCAGAACGATTTGCTTGTAGTCATCCTGCTTAAACCAAACCATTCATACAGTGGACATTTGTAATACTTTTGATCTGTTGACTTACCTCTCAGGTACAGCTGGTGGTTCTGTAGCCTCTTCCTCTCAAAGCAGAAGTGTCAGCCTGGAGCCCCTACCAAAGCTGTCCCATCTGTCTCAGCTCAGCGCTCACAACTGTCATAATGCTGTCAAATAAAAGGAAAAGTTGTCAGGATTACATGAAAGTAAAGGCGTATATACAACTAACAGGTTTACCTTGCTTGAAGTTCCAGCTTGAGGATTTTTTTTTTTTAAGTCAGCAGCTAAAAATACTGCAGCTACTGACTTTTAATATATGGACGCTTACCTGTCCAGGGACCCAGCGATGTCGGTACCCCAGTCGATCTTCAGATCGGCTTTTGGGTGCTGCCGCCGCCATCTCCAATAAGGGAAACTAGCAGTGAAGCTGTTCGGCTTAACAGACGGTTCCCTTCTGCTCATGTGCGACGCGCACTGCCGCCGGGCCAATTAGAAAGCGTGGAGGAAGGATGATGGGGACCGAACTTCAGAGGGACGTTGCCATGGCTCTGTCTACAGGAGTCTGGAAGGGGGACCTGTCAAAAATGGGTCCCCGTCCATCCCCCCCCCCCCATTGGTACTGGAGGGGGGAGGAAGCAAATAAGCAGAAGTTACACTTTTGGATGGAACTCCATTTTAAAAAGGAGAGGATGTACAGCCAAAGCACGTTTGGCTGTACATCTTCTGTGCATCACAGGAGTGTAGCTCATTCTGCACTCCTGTGACCCATTTTCAGCAGACAGAGGGCTGAAGTCTACTGTCAGCTGACATCACAGAGCCGGTCAAGACTCGGGAAAGATTGCGTCCATATGGTCAGGATCCATCCACATGCCTGGACCTACACCTGGCTCAGCCTTATAGCGAGTTGCTGAGAGCCTGAGCTGTCCGCTGTCGCCTCCCCCACAGCTTAGGGCTCCAGACTACAGGAGCACCTCCACTCTGGATGAAGAAGCACAGGGGTCACCTTTTGACAGCAGCACTGTTCATCTGGGAGAGGGGAGTGTTAGATGTACTAGCAGATTTAACCACTTCCTCATTGGGCACTTTCACCCCCTTCCTGTCCAGATCAATGTTCAGCTTTCAGTGCTGTTGCACTTTGAATGACTATTGCAACACTGTACCCAAATTAAAATATGTATCTTTTTTTTTTCTTACACAAAGAGAGATTTCTTTTGGTGGTATTTAAAGCAGAGCTCCACCCAAAAGGGGAAGCTCTGCTTATCTGCCTCTTTTCCCTACACCTCCACTGTCACATTTGGCACCTTTTGGGAGGGGGGGGGGGGCGGATACCTGGATTTGACAGGTACCTGCTCTCACTTCCTGCTGACTTTGCCACGGTGAACTCATCCAGAAGTTTGACCCCCGCCGTTGGGCCATTCACAAAGCACAGTAGGGAGCCGGTTTCCCTTATCCGAGATAACAGCGGCAGCAACCGAGAGCGGATTAAAAAATTTGGGTGAAGACACCACTGGATTTGTGAACAGGCAAGTGTCCCAATATTAAAAGTCAGCAGCTACAGACATACTGGCTGGATCACCAGGTGTAAATAGAAGCAAGAAAGCCCAAGGCCTAGTACACACGAGAGGATCGATCCGCGGAAACGGTCCGGGGGACCGTTTCCGCGGATAAATCCTCTGGCGGATTTTAATCTCATGGTTGTACTAACCATGAGATCAAAATCCCAGCGGAATTCCCTCCGCGGTGACGTGTCGCGCCGCGATGATGACGCGGCGACGTGCGCGACTCTGTCATATAAGGAATTCCACGCATGCGTCGAATCATTACGACGCATGCGAGGGATGGAATCGGACGGATTGATCCGCTGAGTCTGCACAGACCAGCGGATCAATCCGCTGGACTGGATTCCAGCGGATAGATTTCTTAGCATGCTAAGAAATCTTGATCCGCTGGAAATCCATCCCCGGGGGAAAAAATCCGCGGAAAAATATCCGCTGGATCGTACACACCAGGGGATCTATCCGCTGAAACAGGTCCGCGGATAAATTTCAGCGGATCGATCCTCTCGTGTGTACGGGGCCTAAAACGAACACAGCCATCACATACAAGAATTTGCTTAAAGGGGTTGTAAAAATAAAAAAAGTTTCTTCACCCCCCCCCAGCCCCTATTTACTTACCCGACCCTTCAAAAGTCCTGTGCTGTGAATGCGCAGGCTTCTCGGCTCATTCATTGGTTGATTAAAAGCAGCACAGCCATTGGCTGGCGCTGCTGTCAATCACATCCAATGACGCAGCGCGCCGGGGGCCGAGTGATACAGTGAGCGGCTATATCACAGGAGCGCGCCCGCAAGAACTCATCACCGCGCAAGCTCGCTCGCATGAAGGTGATGAGTTCTTGCGGGGAGGAGCCGAGACAGCCCAGAAGACCAGGTTCTGGGCCACTCTGTGCAAAATAAGCTGCACAGTGAAGTATAACATGTTTGTTATTTAAAAAAAAAAATAATAATACTTCCTTTACATACCCTTTAAGTTATAAATGGACACTGATCAGTCACTGTGCTTATTCAGGAAAGGAAGGGGTCAGTAAATGACATGTTTACTAGCCCCTTCCCCCACTCTCCATCCCGAAATGATCCTTGTGTACCCGCAGCAGCTACCAGCGGAAGAAGAGAGAAGCTGGCAGCGCTGTGGGAGAGAGGGTGGGCACACAGGGGGGCCCTGGAGACAATGATCTCCAAACCAACTGACACCAACTATAGGGCACTATTCTTCCTACTGACAACAATCATGGGGTACTAGTCCTTCAACTGACACCACTCATGGACGAATATTCCTCCCACCGACACCAACAATGTGGTACTTTTCCTCCCACTGACAAACAATGAAGTACTATTCCTCCCACCGACACCAACGATGTGGTACTATTCCTCCCACCGACACCAACAATGTGGTACTAATTCTCCCACTGACACCAACGATGTGATACTATTGTGATACTATTCCTCCCACTGACACCAAATCAAATGATGGAATACTATTTCTCCCACCGATACCAACATCCAGCCCTCCTAAAGTCTGAAGACGGTAAACTGGCCCTTTGTTTATCCTAGGGCCCCTGCCCTAGAATACGAGCATTTACCCTTGCAGTACAAGCGCAGACCCCACTGCAAGTTAGAATTTTCAAGGTTCCCAGAGCTGTTCTTTTAAACAACCCCATCCGTAATTCCCTGCAATAGAAGAGCTCCTGTACTCACCTCTCCAGTGACCCAGGCCCCTATCTTCACACCGGTAGACTCTTGAGCATTTACCTCTACCAGCAATATCAGATGCCTAAACTACCCCCACGCATGGTTCAGGTAATATTCTTGATCTCATCTTCAAACAAAATATGGACATCAATACACTGGACAACATGCCGTTACCATGGACGGACCACCACGTTATGAAATTCAAAACCACCACCAGCACCTTCCCCCAAAAACCAAAACACTCAATAACAACACACTGGATAAGATCTCAGAAGAAACTACACTCTGAACTTTTCAAAATCACACTATCAAAAAACATAGGAATGCTAAAGCAAAACCAATTAACGGAACAAACACTCAACTCCTTAAACAAAGCATTACTACAAACAGCAGAGATAGTCGCTCCGAAACGTAGAGCACTCAGCCGCAAAAACAATTCAGGCTGGTTCAATGACACTCTTACTTTACTGAAGCAAGAACGCAGAAGAGCTGAAGGAGCCTGGAGAAGAAATCCCACAATGGAAAACCGCACAAACTACAAAGCACTCACTAATAAATACCACAAAGCAATATTAAATGCAAAAATAACATTTTTCAAACACCATCTCAAAAGCCATAAACCGTCCCCGCAAACTCTTCAAAATTAGTCGCTCAAAATTAGTCGCTCAGACTATGAAACCCACCTGCCTAGAACCTCCAGCAAATGAAACTCAAGAATTCTTTAATGAGCTATCGGATTTTTGTAATCGACAAAATTAAAAACATTCGGGAAATAATTCAACAGAAAAAAACAACCAACCTCACTCAGCCACAGCAAGAAGAGGAAGTCAATACAAACATTATACAACCGACGAATTTTGTGCTGATCCCGATCACCATCAACACCACCAAAAACATCAAAAGCCTCCGAGACAGCACATCACCAAATTACACCATTTCGACAAAACTCCTGAAAGAATGTATCGATATCTTGGCACCCACCATAACACATCTCGTAAACCAATCATTCAAAGAAGGTATTGTTCCAATTTCTCTCAAGCAAGGCATAATCAAGCCCCTTCTAAAGAAACCTAACCTCAACCCTAAAAGACCCAAATCACCGCAGACCGATAACAAGCCTGAACACCATCTCCAAGATTATGGAGAAAGCTGTAGTACAACAGCTACAACTCCATTTGGACACAAACTCTTGGACCCACTTCAATCAGGTTTCCGCCCAGGCCATGGCACTGAAACAGCACTTCTCAAAATATGTGATGATGCCCTCGAAGAAGCAGATGACGGAGAATCATGTCTCCTGGTGCTGCTGGATCTGAGTGCAGCAATCGACACTGTAGACCACAAAACTCTACTCATTTGTCTTAAAGAAGTAGCAGGAGTCACAGACGCAGATCACGCAATTTCTTGCGGAGTCCATCAAGGATCACCCGTGCTCTTCAACATCGACCCTCGCCCACTCCTCAAAATCATCAGTAAACAGGACCTGTGCTACCACTCATACGCTGACGACACTCAACTCTCTAGAAAAATTCCTCACATTGATCGAGGATTGGATGACTGAGAGATCCCTCAAACTCAATGGATCCAAGACAGAACTTCTTCTCCTCCACGCAAACCGAAAGACAAAAGCTGAGACTTCATGGACACCACCCACCATCCTTGGACAGATGATCACCCCCAAGCACCAAAGACAAAAGTCTCGGAGTCATCTTTGACTCTGAAATGTTGATGGATGCACAAATAGGATCAGTAGTCAGCGGATCTGACCATCTCCTCCGACTGCTGCGTAGACTCATCCCCTTCATCCCAAAAGAAGACATAGCAGTAGTAGTTGTAACTATCATCAATTCCCGACTCGACTACGCAAACTCCCTCTATATTGGACTACCTAAAAATCAGTTTTCGCGTCTACACGTCGTCCAGAATACGGCAGCCAGACTGGTAACAGGAAAAAAACATGGGAATCCATCACCCCTTCACCAAGGACCCTTTATTGGCTAACCGTAAAGGATAGGGTTACATTCAAGACCCTCTGTCTTACCCACAAGGAAACGCTCCTCAATACTTGTGCGAGAAAATAAAGCATTACACCCCCCAATCGCATTCTTCGATCAACCAACCAAAACCTCCTCCACATCCCCAAATCCCACTACAAATCAAAGGGAGAACGAAGATTTGTAGTCCAAGGACCACGGCTATGGAACTCTCTGCCCACAAACATCCGCATGGAAGAAAACCATCGGGCCTTCAGGAAAAAACTTAAGACCCATCTATTCTGAAGGATAAGGACGACACTGGATGGAAATAAGCGCCTTGAGGCGATTCAGTTCGCATTTGTAGCGCTATACAAGTTACCCGCTCACTCTTTACCCCCTCCCCTGCTGCGGTTCCATCTTCTGATCCTACATCACTACAGGACATGGCACTGATGTAGGGGGGGTCAGGGGATGAAATCACAGAACTCAGCTATTTACAAAAGCATCCGACAATACCGGAAATGTCATATACTGGAGGAGTCTGCAGCCCAGGAACAGAGCAAAGGTAGGAGGAGATGGGTTGCTGGAGAGGAGGAGAGTATGATAGCTTTTCTATTCCTTTTTCGGGGGATTGATGGGGCGCTATAAGCAACACCGAGGGTTTGTTTTCAGCACCAAGTGCAGTCTGGAGAGGAGACGGCGTCCATGGAACGGGAAAAAAATAAAAAATAAAAACACCTGAAGGGAGAAAAACTAGAAACAAAAAGGACCATGCTGGCGATTGGTCCAACGCTGTCACATGGGGAGAGGAGAGCAGCTTCACCCTCTCATTCCACATTGACCATTTTAAATCCTCATGCTGCTACCATTAGAAAATTCGATAGAGAAATGTATTGTATTTACTAGTTTTAACTTTTTTTTTTTACAATTCTTCAATTACTTCCTGATGTCATACATCCCAGGAGTCTTCAAAAGGTGAGGAGGGGTTTTCTCAGCCAAGCATATCCTCATGCCTGCATGTCCGAGCTAAGGGCAGAGAGATTCCAGCTAGTAAATGCTACATGAATCATCTGCCCTTACTAAGCATGGAGAAATGGATGAGTTTGCTTTGAATATTAAAAAAATAATGAAATGGCGTTTTTGGTTTGTCGTGCTCACATGCAGTGTAGTTCCACTTTAACCACTCGCCGACCGGGCCATAGCCGAATGACAGCTACAGTGTGGCCAGCTAATTCTGGGAGGGCATACAATGACCTCCTACGAAAAATCGCGCTTCCTGCGAGCCCCCATGGAGCGCAACCAGGAATGTCCACGACCGCCTGGTTTTCTCAGGACCCGGCCCGTCACGGATCGGGGTAAAGGGCCAATCCCAGCAGCCCTTTACCATGCGATCGCTCCTTCCAATGACGGAGTGATCACTGTCAACAAACTGGCATCATGTCCGGTTCTATCCACTGCTCACACCATTCATGCGAGGAGAGGAGGTTTGTTTTCGTTATTGCCTAGGAGTGCCACATCTGTGCCATATCAGTACGAAGCAGTTCCACATCTGTGCCCAGCAGTGCTCTACTGTGCCACTAGCGCCAATACAGTGCCCATCAGTGCCACATCAGCAGCGAAAAAATGCGTTTTCATTTTCTTTCCACATTTTCCAAAAACACGTGGGAAAAAATGACACGTTCAAAAGACTCATTATGCCCCATAGCAGGGTTTGACAAATTTGCTTGGAATCTAGGAGCCAGCTAAAAAAGTTAGGAGCCAGAAAACGCTCCCCGACGAGCTCGCGCGCAGAAGCGAACACATACGTGAGTGGCGCCCGCATATGTAAACGGTATTCAAACCACACATGTGAGGTGTCACCGCGATCAGAGCGAGAGCAATAATTCTAGCCCTAGACCTCCTCTGTTACTCAAAACATGCAACCTGTAGATCTTTTTAAACGTCGCCTATGGAGATTTTAAAGGGTAAAAGTTTGTTGGCATTCCACGAGCGGACGCAATTTTGAAGCGTGACAGGTTGGGTATCAATTTACTCGGCGTAACATTATTTTTCACAATATTAAAAAAATGCAGATAACTTTACGGTTGTGTTATTTTTTAATTAAAAAAGGTGTAATTTTTTCCCAAAAAAGTGCGCTTGTAAGACCGCTGCGCAAATACGGCGTGACAGAAAGTATTGCAACGATCGCCATTTTATTCTCTAGGGTGTTAGAATAAAAAATATATATAATGTTTGGGGGTTCTAATTAGAGGGAAGGAGATGGCAGTGAAAAATTACATATTAGAATTGCTGTTTAACTTGTAATGCCAACGGCCACCACCAGATGGGGCCAGCTGACAGAAGGAAGAGCTTGGGACTTCACAAAGCCGCGGCCTCAATTACTGGCCGTCACGCGATCGCGCGGTGGGGGCGCACGGAGACACAGGATCCTGCGGCTTTGCGGCCTGCCTCAATTACTGGCGCCCGGATATTGTCGACCCCTGCCTCATAGAATATACTGTAGGGCAGGGATATGCAATTAGTGGACCTCCAGCAGTTTCAAAACTACAAGTTCCATCATGCCTTTGCCTCTGGGTGTTGTGCTTGTGGCTGTCAGAGTCCTGCTATGCCTCATGGGAATTGTAGTTCTGCAACAGCTGGAGGTCCACTAATTGCATATCCCTGCTGTAGGGAGTTTTCTTTCCAAAATGTTGTCATTTTGTGGGCATTTCCATTGTCCTGGTGCTTCAGGGCCTTCAAAAGTGCGATAGGTTGTCAGGAAACGATATGTGCAATTGATGTCCCTAGAATGCCCAATGGTGCCCTCTGCCTCTGTACGTGGCCAGGCTGTGTAAGAGTCTCACACATGTGGTATCCCCATACTGGGGAGGAGTAGCAGAATGTCTTTTGGGGTGTCATTGCAAGTATGCATATGCCATGTAAGAGAAATTACCTGTTAATATGACAGTTTTGTGGGGGGAAAAAAAAGAAAATTGCAAAGAATTGGGGGAAAATAAATAAATTACAACTTGATAAAATTCACCATGCCTCTTACTAAATACCTTGGAATGTCTACTTTACAGAAAGGGGTCCTTTGTACTTTCCTGGCTTGTTAGGGTCTCAAGAAATGAGATAGGAAGCCGGTACATCAGGTGTGATCAGTTTTCAGAGATTGACACCAATTTCCAAAATTTTATAACAGACACAAAGAAAAATATATATTTTTTTTATTATTTATAGTGCAAAAAATGAGAAATCCCAATGGTGATCAAATATTACCAAAAGAAAGCTCCATTTGTGTGGAAAAAAAAAGACAGGTTGGCTGCTTGGCACAGGTGCCATTCAGAGAAGTGTTTTCTGATTGGACGAGGTAGAGAGGTGGGGCAATGTACAATGCAGGGAGATGTGCCAGTGCTCCCACTTCATAGTCTAAAGTCAATATTTGCATACAGAGCTCCCTGAGGCCTAAAGGTTCCTCGAGCCCATAAAGATATGTGCCTGGGCCCGTCCAATCTGTTGGGCCCACATCAGATTCCCAACATGCAGCGCCAGGGGCCACAACTTGGTACTCTCGTGGAGCTTTTAAAGACCCTGTGATTGGTTTGCAAAGGACCTGCATTAGCGGTGATTTCTAGCATTTTCTGACTGTCTCCTGCCACTCCCCCTGCACTCCCTGAACATCTCCTTCAGCTCGCCCACGTTCTTTGACCGTCTCCTGCAGCTCGCCCTCCCTTATTGTCTCCTGCAGCTCGCCCGCGCTCCCTGAACATCTCCTGCAGCTCGCCCGCACCCCCTGAACATCTCCTGCAGCTCGCCCGCGCCCCCTGCACTCCCTGAACATATCCTTCAGCTCACCCACATTCTTTGACCGTCTCCTGCAGCTCATCCCTGCGCTCCCTGAATGTCTCCTGCAACTCGCCCGCGCTCCCTGAACATCTCTTGCAGTTCGCCCACGCCCCCTGCACTCCCTGAACATCTCCTTCAGCTCGCCCACGCTCCCTGACCGTCTCCTGCAGCTCACCCCTGCACTTCCTGAACATCTCCTTCAGCTCGCCCACACTCCCTGACCCTCTCCTGCAGCTCACTAGCAGTCTCTGACCCTCTTCTGCAGCTTGGCTGTTCTCTCTGTCTACCGCAGTGTTCCACACTCTGTCTCTTGCAGCTCACCTGTGCTTCCTGACCACCTGCAGCATTCCGCACTCTCTGCCCCCTGCTGCTCGTTTGCGCTGACCGTCTCCTTCAGTGCACCCTCAATCCCTGACCATCTCCTGCAGCTTGGCTGTGCTCTCTGTCTCCTGCAGCGTTCCACACTCTGTCTCTTGCAGCTCACCTGTGCTTCCTGACCATCTGCAGGGGATGGTCAGAGAGTGCGGGCACGCTGCAGGAAAAGGATCAGGTAGTACGGGCGCGCTGCAGGTAGACGATCAGAGAGCGCAGGAGCTCTGCAGGAGACGGTTGGCAGGTAGTGTGGGCACGCTGCAGGAGATGGTTGGCAGGTAGTGCGGGCACGCTGCAGGAGATGGTTGGCAGGTAGTGCGGGCACGCTGCAGGAGATGGTTGGCAGGTAGTGCGGGCACGCTGCAGGAGATGGTTATCAGGAAGTGCGGGCACGCTGCAGGAGACGGTTGGCAGGTAGTGCGGGCACGCTGCAGGAGACGGTTGGCAGGTAGTGCGGGCACGCTGCAGGAGATGGTTGGCAGGTAGTGCGGGCACGCTGCAGGAGATGGTTGGCAGGTAGTGCGGGCACGCTGCAGGAGAGGATCAGAGAGCGCAGGAGCTCTGCAGGAAATGAATCGGAGAGCTCCAGAAGGCTGAAGGTAGAGTGCTAGCGAGTGTCTCCTGCAGAGTGCCCTCTGACAGCCTGTACAAATATTTGGTGTGGCCCTGTGGTGCATATGGGGGCCCCTGTACCTCATGTGTGTACCCCAGATGTGGGTCACACTCCTACGATTGGTAGGGCGGGTGGCATTGCCAGGCTGTCTGTTACATACACTGATCTCCATTCACAGTCTATGTCAGGGAGGGGGCAGTGATGTCTGGCGCCCCCTCTGGACACCCCTGGATATGACGGCCATTACATTTTGCATGAACCATTGTGACTAGCGAGGCCGAGTGTGAGGAGAATGTCAGCTGACCCCCCCGGGAGGATATCCTGGGCTCCCTATCCTGTCACCTGCACACACATACAGAGTGATATCTCCTTGGTGTCACCCCGCAGGGGGTCGGGAGGAAGACTCAGTACTTACCTCCTGTCTCCCCCCGCGGCCCTCCAATGCCTCCAGAAGCTCCTCAGCGGGGGTGAGGCCAGAAGACAGCGCCTGGCAGGATGGAGAGAAGAACCCCGCACACCCTAACCTTCCTCCGCCAGCGCCCAACGCCTCTCAGCCCTTCCCCACACGCTATTGGACCAGCCCCGACCGGGCTCCTCCCGTCACTGGACAGCCGCCCTGTCACTCGCAACCACACCCCGCCCATTTCGCCTTCCAACCATCAAGGTAGGTTGCGGCGAGGCGGCTTTTTCCACGCCCCTTCTACCCGACGTCCAGGGCGGCCATTGGTTTAGCCGAAACTGTGCCCTTTTAAGACTAGGGTGAAGGGGGCGTGGCCTGGCGTCGCGACGTCACCTCGCACGTTCGCTTCCAAGATGGCGGCGGGGAGAGCGCTGCGCTCGTAGCGGATCTTTTACCGGCAGAAGCTTCTGGCCGGCCGCGGCGAGCAGGTAAGTGCGGGAAGACGTACACCGAGCGATGGGATCGGGAGGGGGGTCCTCTAGCTTTGCTGTTGCCTCAGTGACCTAGAGGTGTGCTGAGCCTTGTAGTTCCCGAGGAGCTGGAGGGTCACGTGACCCTGGACACAGTTATCAGGCCCTCCAGCGGCCGCACTCCTCGCTGTGCCCGATCAGAGCAAGCCAATCGCTGTGCCCGATCAGAGCAGCCAATCACAGAGCGCAGGAGGGGGCAGCTCTGGGAATCTTCATCTGATATGACAGGTTCTCTTTATAGCTGACATTATCTTCCCTTTATTTACATCAGGGGTCTTCAAACTACGGCCCTCCAGGTGTTCAGGAACTACAATTCCCATCATGCCTAGTTATGTCTGGGAATTTCAGAGTTTTGCAATGCCTCGTGGGATTTGTAGTCCTGCAACAGCTGGAGGGCCATAGTTTGAGGATCCCTGATTTACATGATAATTACATTGTTCATTCAATTCTAATGTAGCGATTACATCCCTTATATTATGTCACCGAGTCTCTGTGCTTCTCTATACAATGCAGGTGATCTGCCGATATGGTTCCGGCTATCGTGAAAGTTCCTTTAACCACTTAAGCCCCGGACCATTTTGTTGCTAAATGCCCAGGCCCCTTTTTGCGATTTAGCACTGCGTCGCTTTAACTGACAATTGCGCGGTCGTGCGACGTGGCTCCCAAACAAAATTGGCGTCCTTTTTTCCCCACAAACAGAGCTTTCTTTTGGTGGTATTTGTTCATCTCTGCGGTTTTTATTTTTTGCGCTATAAACAAAAATAGAGCGACAATTTTGAAAAAAATCAATATTTTTTACTTTTTGCTATAATAAATATCCCCCAAAAACATATATAAAAAAAAACATTTCCTCAGTTTAGGCTAATACGTATTCTTCTACCTATTTTTGGTAAAAAAATCGCAATAAGCGTTTATCGATTGGTTTGCGCAAAATTTATAGCGTTTACAAAATAGGGGATAGTTTTATTGCATTTTTTTTTTTTTTTTACTACTAATGGCGGCGATCAGAGATTTTTTTCGTGACTGCGACATTATGGCGGACACTTCGGACAATTTTGACACATTTTTGGGACCATTGTAATTTTCACAGCAAAAAAATGCATTTAAAGCGGGGGTTCACCCATAGAGGGCACTTTTTCCCCTTAGATTTCTGCTCGTTTTCTCTAGGGGAATCGGCTATTTATTTTAAAATATGATCCGTACTTACCCGTTTACAAGATGCATCCTCTCCGTCGCTTCCGGGTATGGGCTGCGGGACTGGGCGTTCCTTCTTGATTGACAGGCTTCCGAGAGGCTTCCGACGGTCGCATCCATCGCGTCACGATTTTCCGAAAGAAGCCGAACGTCGGTGCGCAGGCGCAGTATAGAGCCGCACCGACGTTCGGCTTCTTTCGGCTACGAGTGACGCGATGGATGCGACCGTCGGAAGCCTCTCGGAAGGCTGTCAATCAAGAAGGAACGCCCGCTCCCGAAGACCCATACCCGGAAGCGACGGAGAAGATGCATCTCGAAAACGGGTAAGTACGGATCATATTTTAATACAAATAGCCGATTCCCCTAGACAAAACGAGCAGGAATCTAAGGGGAGAATTTTTTTTTTTTTTTTACAAATGGGTGAACTCCCGCTTTAAATTGCATTGTTTACTGTGAAAATGACAGTTGCAGTTTGGGAGTTAACCACAGGGGGCGCTATAGGAGTTAGGGTTCACCTAGTGTGTGTTTACAACTGTAGGGGGGTGTGGCTGTAGGACTGACGTCATCGATCGAGTCTCCCTATAAAGGGGATGACTCGATCGATTCACCGCCATAGTGAAGCACGGGGAAGCCGTGTTTACATACGGCTCTCCCCGTTCTTCAGCTCCGGGGAGCGATCGCAAGGGGGCGGCTATAAACAAATAGCCGCGTTGTCGTCCCGGATCGCTCCCCGCGGGAATCCGACCGCCGCATGTAGCGGGGGGGGGTTCCCGATCCGACCCGCGGAAAGGCAGGGTCTTGCATGTACGCCCATATGCCTGTACGTGCCATATTGTGGACGTACATATACATGCGGCAGTCGGCAAGTGGTTAAGGACGCAAACTTGCCGACGGAAATCTCCGAACCTCGGCCGGCATTCAGGGCGACGTGGATTTCGAGGAGAGTGGCGGGTCGGCCTCACGTCCTCGCTTCGCTCGGACGGCTCGCTCGGCCTCCTGGCTCTTTTTTTTTTACCATCCTCCAATCCACGGGGATGTTAAAGAATGAGCCTGGATGCCGTGCGAGGTTCGGAGATTTCCGTCTGCAAGTTTGCGCCTGCGCAGTCCTTGAAGGAACTTCCCCGTTAGGAGAACCTTAAAGTGGTAGTTCCCCCTCAAAAAATGTTATACCCTTAGATTGAGGCTCATTTTGTCTAGGGGAATCGGGTAGTTGTTTTAAAATCAAAGCTGTACTTACCGTTGTAGAGAGCGATCTTCTCCGCCGCTTCCGGGTATGGGCTGCGGGACTGGGCGTTCCTTCTTGATTGACAGGCTTCCGACGGTTGCATCCATCGCGTCCCGATTTTCCGAAAGTAGCCGAACGTCAGTGCGCAGGCGCCGTATAGAGCCGCGCCGACGTTCGGCTTCTCGTGACGCGATGGATGCGACCGTCGGAAGCAGCGCCAGGGAGGTCAGGATCGGCACTGGTCGCACGTATGCGTTAGGCGGCCACAAAAGGGTTAATAAAAAAATTCTGGACTCGCAGTAATCTGTGGCGCTCTCATCCTTTCACTACGGTCAGACAGAAATGGGGATCAGGCTTGTTTTTCCCATTTGGTTTTCGCCACTCCTGACACACCTGTTGCCATTTTGTTTTTTCTTTCAGATCTTTTTCATGAGTTGAAGTCGCTGCAATGAAGGAAAATAAAGAGAATTCAAGCCCTTCGGTGGCATCTGGCACGTTGGACCCTGCCAAGCCCTGCTGGTATTGGGATAAGAAGGACTTGGCTCACACCCCTTCCCAGCAGGAAGGCCTTGACCCGGCCACTGAAGCCAGATACAGAAGGGAAGGAGCTCGGTTCATCTTTGATGTTGGAACGCGGCTCGGCCTGTATCCTTCTATGTAGCACAATGTTCCAATATCTTGTTGCTGATATTCTTGGCCTACACACAGGCCATTCAGGGGTTGTAATCTAACTCCAGCACATACTTTTTAATCTTTTTGTTTTAGTCGGTATGGAGGAAAGTGTTGGAATATCTGTCGGGTAAGGTTCTACGAAAATACAAATATTAAAAGTCAACAGCTACAAATACTGCAGCTGCTGACGTTTAATAATCTGACACTCACCTGTCCCAGAGGCCAGCGTTGCGGGGAAACGAAGCCCCTCTTCTCCCCCCCCTCTCCGCCGGCATCACTACTGTGGGCGCCCAGCTTTGGCTTCACAGCCGGGCACGCACTGCGTATGCGCGAGCCACTTACCATGATTGGCCGAGCAATCATCTGGGACCTGTGACGTGCCCCACTTCTGGTTCCCTCACCGAGGATGGTGGCGGGGGCATCCGAGAGACGAGCGAATACTTTACCTCGGCTGCTTACATCGCGGTCGCGCTGGACAGGTAAGTGTCCATTTTTGAAAAGTTAGCAGCTGCAGTATTTGAAGCTGCTGGCTTTAATGAAAAAGAAAAAATTTGAGTGGACCTCCGCTTTAAAGCATGCTATCCCAAATCTGTTGTCGGAAAATCCGACAATTGTCCGATGGAGCGTGGTCCAATTTTCCGACAAAACTCTGCCATCACACATTTGTTAGTGAAGGGGATATCACCGCTTTAGGTGGGTCAAACAAAGGTGAAAACCTCTCCTGCCGTTTAGAAGCCCAGGTGCTGGCAATGCATGTAGCAATAAAACGGGAAGGAGTTCTGGACAGCCGCACTCCAAAAAAGTTTTTGCCTTTTTTTCCAAAAATGAAAGCTATGACTAATCACTGTTTGTTAGTGTGAAAAGCGTCGGATCTTCTGTCCGTTCTGCTGTGGCATGTATTTTTGAGCACATATTTGTTGTCAGAAAATCCGATCGTGTGTACGGGCCTAAAGTGTGACGGCGCTTAACCTCTTGCCCACCAGCCGCCATCGTTTTACGGCGGCAGGTCGGCTCCCCTGTGCGAGAGCACGTAATATAACGTCGGCTCTCACGCAGGCCACTAGGGGCGCGTCGCCGGAGGCACGCACGGGAGTCGGGCGCGATCGTCGCCAAGCACACGCGATCGCCCGTTACAGAGCGGGGACCGGGAGCTGTTTGTGTAAACACACAGCTCCCGGTCCTGTCAGGGAGAGAAATGCTGATCTTCTGTTCATACAATGTATAAACAGAAGATCAGTCATTTCCCCTAGTCAGTCCCACCCCCCCCCCACAGTTAGAATACACCCAGGGAACATACTTAACCCCTTTCCCGCCCCCTAGTGTTAACCCCTTCACTGCCAGTGGCATTTTTATAGTAATCCAATGCATTTTTATAGCACTGATCGCTATAAAAATGCCAATGGTCCCAAAAATGTGTCCCGAAGTGTCCGCCATAATGTCGCAGTACCGGAAAAAAATCGCTGATCGCCGCCATTACTAGTAAAAAAAAAAAAATATTAATAAAAATGCCATAAAACTATCCCCTATTTTGTAAACGCTATAACTTTTACGCAAACCAATCAATAAACGCTTATTGCGATTTTTTTTATTATGACAAATATGTAGAATACGTATCGGCCTAAACTGAGGAAAAAACATTTTTTTTACATATATTTTTGGGGGATATTTATTATATCAAAAAGTAAAAAATATTATTTTTTTTCAAAATTGTCACTCTATTTTTGTTTATAGCGCAAAAACTAAAAACCGCAGAGGTGATCAAATGCCACCAAAAGAAATCTCTATTTGTGGGAAAAAAGGACGCCAATTTTGTTTGGGAGCCACGTCGCACGACCACGCAATTGTCAGTTAAAGCGACGCAGTGCCGAATCGCAAAAAGTGCTCTGGTCTTTGACCAGCAATATGGTCTGGGGGTTAAGTGGTTAAAAAAGAAAATTGTCCTGGGCAGGAAGAGGGTAAAACTGTCCGCTATTTAAACGGTTCTACATGCCACATAGGTCCCTGTCCAAGTGTCATTCATGTAGCAGTGATGTTGCATCAAACAGAGACTGCACACAATAGAATGTGCTCCGTTTTTGTGCTCATATCAACACTTCAATAGCTTTGGATACATTTGGTATTCTGTAAATAGTTCATGCATGTGACTAAATCTTGCCTCGGGTGTATAAACAAAGATTTGCACTTCTTGGCTTCTATTGGTAATATCTCATCCAGTGTAAGTGTCAGACGAGGCGCTGAGTCTAAATTTGCTTAGGAAGCTTGAGTACTGTGATTTTATTCTGACATTACTCCGTATTTCTAGCACCTTTTTATAGGCCATCAGTTTACTGAACCAGCTGATAATCATTTGCACTGACAAGGGGCAGGATTGCTTTCTAATTACTGATAGATTTCAGCTGGTGTCTTGGCTTAGACCAGTGATGGAGAACCTTGGCACCCCAGATGTTTTGGAACTACATTTCCTATGATGCTCAACTATACTGCAGAGTGCATGAGCATCATGGGAAGTGTAGTTCCAAAACATCTGGGGTGCCAAGGTTCGCCATCACTGGCTTAGAGCGTTCAAGTCCGCCTGCCAGTTTTTTAGCGGACCTGAACAGGCGCTCCGTGCTCCCCTATTGGGCAACCAATGTCAGCGGTGACATGCCCGCTGACATCCGACCCGCTCAAGTTTGACGGAGGAAAACCCTACTGGTCCGTCGTCATCCGATTCCCCCATAGGGGAGAGCGGCTCTCTGATAGGTCGGTCCCTGCACAGTGTGCAGAGACCGACCTGTCATCTGCCTGCTCAGCGGGGCGATCCCAGAGCGATCAGCGGGGCGATCGACAGAGCGATCCCCGCTGAGCAAAGCGGAGCCCGCACATGGATTTGCCCCGTGTGAAAGTCCCCTAAGGCTCGGTTCACACTGAGCACCGATTGTCGTAGTTTTTGCGTCGCTTTTCGGACGCTAGCGAGGTGCTTTTAACCCCCTGCTAGCAACTGAAAAAGTTTAAAACCGCTGCTACTGTGGTGCTTTGCTGCCGCTTCAGCGGCGCTGCCCATTGATTTCAATGGTCAGGGGCGCTTTAGGAGCAGTGTATACACCGTTCCTATAACGCCTCAAAGATGCGGCTAGCGAGACTTTTTTTACCGTCCTGCCAGCGCACCGCTCCAGTGTGAAAGCCCTCGAGCTTTCAGATTGAAGTGAAAGGAGAGGCACTTTAATGGCACGTTGCAGGCACTATTTTATTTGTTTTTATATAGATAGATAATTATATATATAAAATCTACTACAGTTTGATCACTTGGCAAATTCACTTTTTGTATCTTTGTATACATGTTATTAAAAAGTAGTGATTTGTTTGCACCCTGCGTTATCAACACTTACTGTACAGTGTTAATGAAGACAGTGTATATATATATATATATATATATATATATATATATATATATTTTGTGTGTGTGTTATAACAGTAAGGTAGACAATAACAATTTAAAGCCTTAATTTCCTTAATGTGACCTTCAGACATTATGACACTCTAGCTACTGGAATTATATATTTTCATCGATTCTATATGTTTCATTCCTTTAAGCAATTTGCAAGATATGTAAGTTTGTCATAAGTGCTGCAGCATTTTTTATATGTTTTATTATTGTAGTCCTATTTTTTATGTTCTTTTATATTGTCCTTATTTTTTATTTTTTCCTCTAGGTAACCGGTGCTTGCTGTCTGTTCCTGGCGGGTAAGGTGGAAGAAACACCCAAGAAATGTAAAGATATAATAAAGACAGCTCGGAGCTTGTTAAATGATGTGCAGTTTGGACAGTTTGGGGATGACCCAAAGGTAAGGCTCTTGAATGTAGAATTATCTGCTAAGCATGGACTTTCTGAATCCGTAAGAGTTTTAAAGACGCAGTTCACTTTTACAAAAAAAATAAAAGTATGTCCAGATATACAGGGGCCTCTGTAAATAAAAACAAACTGCAGCTTTGACCAAAGTGTCATAATGCCCTTGCTGTAAGGCTGCTTTCACATTGGGCAGTGGAGGTGCGGTGACGGTATAGCCGCGCTATTTTTAGCGCTGCTATACCGTCGTATTTACCGCGATATTCGGGCATTAGCAGTGAGGTTTTAACCCCCGCTAGCGGCCAAAAAAGGGTTGATACCGCCCGCAATGCGCCTCTGCACACCTGTCTATATAAGGTCCCAAAGTTAGTGCATGTCAGAGCACAAACTGAACCATGACGTCCAAGGAATTGTCTGAAGACCGAGATGGGATTGTATTGAGGCACAGATCTGGGGAATGGTACAGAAAAGTTTATTCGGCATTGAAGTTCCCAATGAGCACATTGGCCTCCATCATCCATAAATGGAAGAAGTTTTGAACCACCAACTCTTACTAGAGTGAGCTGTCCGGTCAAACTGAGCGATCGGGGGAGAAGGGTCTTAGGGAGGTGACCAAGAACCGATGGTCACTCTGACAGCTCCAGCATTTTTCCTCGGAGAGAGGATAACCTTTCGAGAAGAACTACTATCTCTGCAGCACTCCACCAATCGGCCTGTATGGTTGAGTGGCCAGGCAGAAGCCACTCCTCGGTAAAAGGCACATGACAGCCCACCTGGAGTTTGCCAAAAGGCACCTGAAGGATTCTGACAGTGAGAAACAGAATTCTCTGGTCTGATGAAACCAAGATTCAACACTTTGGCCTGAATGGCAAGCGTTATATCTGGTGATAACCAGGCACCGCTCATCGACTGGTCAATACCATCCCTACCGTGAAGCATGGTGGTGGCAGCATTATGCTGTGGGGATGTTTTTCGGCAGCAGGAACAGGGAGACTAGTCGAGAGAGATCTTTTCAGTAATCTACAGAGACATCCTTGATGATGCTCCAGAGTGCTCTGGACCTCAGACTGGGGCGAAGGTTCATCTTCCAACAGAACAACGAACCTAAGCACACAGCCAAGATAACAAAGGAGTGGCTACGGGACAACTCTGTGAATGTCCTTGAGTGGCCCAGCCAGAGCCCAGACTTGAACATCTCTGGAAAGATCTGAAAATGGCTGTGCATCGAAGCTCTCCATCCAACCTGATGGAGCTTGAGAGGTCCTGCAAAGAAGAATGGGAGAAACTATCCAAAAATAGGTGTGCCGAGCTTGTAGCATCATACTCAAAGACTTGAGGCTGTAATTGGTGCCAAAGGTGCTTCACCAAAGTATTGAGCAAAGGCTGTGAATACTTATGTACATGGGATATATATATATATATATATATAATTTTTTTTTTAATACATTTTCAAAAAAGTGAAGCGCTGTGAATACTTTCCGGATGCACTGTATATGACCAACTTTTTGTATTCAGCCTCTATCAGTATCTTGTGATGGTGTTTTTCTGTTTCTATACCGTGATATTTTTTTTTTTTTTATGTCCTTAGGAAGAAGTGATGGTTCTAGAAAGGATCCTTCTACAGACCATCAAGTTTGACTTACAAGTAGAACATCCCTATCAGTTTCTCCTAAAGTATGCCAAACAGCTGAAAGGTAACATTACCTGTATTGTAGCCCCCGCATTCTATCTTAATATATAATACAAGATGTAGCTGACACATTGTTTTCATTCAGGAGACAAGAACAAAATCCAGAAGTTGGTGCAGATGGCATGGACTTTTGTTAATGACAGGTAGCTATGATTTAAGGGTTTTCAAGATTCTCGTCTTGCCCCCCCCCCCCCCCCCATACCGCCATGACCTCAATTTTTTACATCCATTATGACCCCTTCGCTTTTTTTCTATTTTAGTTTGTGCACTACGCTGTCCTTGCAGTGGGAGCCTGAGATCATTGCAGTAGCAGTCATGTATCTTGCTGGACGTCTGTGTAAATTTGAGATACAGGAGTGGACATTAAAGCCGATGCATAGGAGGTGGTGGGAGCAGTTTGTTCAAGATGTGCCAGTCGATGTTCTTGAAGGTATTTTGTGAACTTGGTGGTCGAGGACTATGCATCTCCAGAATAATGCCTTCATGTTATCCTTATTTAAAGTGACCCTTTTGTCATTGAATAGGTTAAAGAATATGTGAGCCCTTACCTGTTAAAAACATCCCATTCTGTTAAAAGTAGAAATGCTAGGCAAAAAATGTGTATATTTGTGTACGTGTGTACATATATACATATATATATATATATATATATATATATATATATATATATATATATATGTGTGTGTATAAAAGTATTCGGCCCCCTTGAACTTTGCGACCTTTTGCCACATTTCAGGCTTCAAACATAAAGATATAAAACTGTAATTTTTTTTGAAGAATCAACAAGTGGGACACAATTATGAAGTGGAACGATATTTATTGGAGATTTCAAACTTTTTTAACAAATAAAAAACTGAAAAATTGGGCGTGCAAAATTATTCAGCCCCTTTACTTTCAGTGCAGCAAACTCTCTCCAGAAGTTCAGTGAGGATCTCTGAATGATCCAATGTTGACCTAAATGACTAATGATGATAAATAGAATCCACCTGTGTGTAATCAAGTCTCCGTATAAATGCACCTGCACTGTGATAGTCTCAGAGGTCCGTTTAAAGCGCAGAGAGCATCATGAAGAACAAGGAACACACCATTCAGGTCCGAGATACTGTTGTGGAGAAGTTTAAAGCCGGATTTGGATACAAAAAGATTTCCCAAGCTTTAAACATCCCAAGGAGCACTGTGCAAGCGATAATATTGAAATGGAAGGAGTATCAGACCACTGCAAATCTACGATGACCTGGCCGTCCCTCAACTTTCAACTCATACAAGGAGAAGACTGATCAGAGATGCAGCCAAGATGCCCATGATCACTCTGGATGAACTGCAGAGATCTACAGCTGAGGTGGGAGACTCTGTCCATAGGACAACAATCAGTCCCTGTATACTGCACAAATCTGGCCTTTATGGAAGAGAGGCAAGAGGAAAGCCATTTCTTAAAGATATCCATAAAAAGTGTTGTCGAGAATGTGTGGAAAGAACTGAAAACTGCTGTTCACAAACGCTCTCCATCCAACCTCACTGAGCTCGAGCGGTTTTGCAAGGAGGAATGGGCAAAAATTTCAGTCTCTCGATGTGCAAAACTGATAGAGACATACCCCAAGCAACTTACAGCTGTAATCGCAGCAAAAGGCGGCGCTACAAAGTATTAACTTAAGGGGCTGAATAATTTTGCATGCCCAATTTTTCAGTTTTTTATTTGTTAAAGTTTGAAATATCCAATAAATCTCGTTCCACTTCATGATTGTGTCCCACTTGTTGTTGATTCTTCAAAAAAAATTACAGTTTTATATCTTATTATGTTTGAAGCCTGAAATGTGGCAAAAGGTCGCAAAGTTCAAGGGGGCCGAATACTTTCGCAAGGCACTGTGTGTGTGTGTGTGTGTGTATAATACATACACACACACACACATATATATACACATATATATGTGTGTGTGTGTGTGTGTTTCTCTGAGAGGATCGGATTCATCCACATACCTAATTGGAGCGGTGACTATATTCTACCAATCAGAGAATGCCTTGCATTTTATTTTCAGCAAATACAAAGCATTTTCTGATTGGCTGAGGTGGTGATTGTGACATCACTAAACCTCCCACCCATTCCCTTTAGGAAAATTACCCCGATTGTTAATGGTTAGATAAATGGCTTGTGTAACTGTTACGTTTGTTTTTTTTGGAAACGAGATGGTAATTTTGGGAAAAAAATCTCCTCTGTTTTTGCAGACATTTGTCACCAGATCCTGGATTTATACTCTCAAGGAAAACAGCAGATGCCGCACCATGGCTCCCAGCAGCCTTCACCCCAGGTACAGGCACAGATTGCCGCTGTACAGGCTCAGCAGGCGTTGCTGATCTCAGAGTCCCAAGCACCTCAGACGAAGGACCCTCAGCAACAAACAGTACAGCAATCTAAGAAACCCTCTCCGCAGTCCAGCCCGCCAAAACAGACCAAAAGGCCTCTGGTATGTTTCATTTGTAGAGCATGGGCCTCCTGTGCAGAGACCTAATTGTGAAACTGATATACTAGTTGTGTTTAGGGATGGAGTATATTGACCTGTCAACATCCACATTTTAAACTTGTATGCAAATGCACAAAGTGCAATATAGAACAACTCCCTGTGGACTTTAGAGGCTTTTTAACCACTTAAACCCCGGACCAATATGCTGGCTAAAGACCCAAGGGGTTTTTACAGTTCGGGACTGTGCCGCTTTAACAGACAATTGTGCGGTCGTGCGACGTGGCTCCCAAACAAAATTGGCGTCCTTTTTTCCCCACAAATAGAGCTTTCTTTTGGTGGTATTTGATCACCTCTGCGGTTTTTATTTTTTGCACTATAAACAAAAATAGAGCGACCATTTTGAAAAAAATGCAATATTTTTTACTTTTTGCTGTAATAAATATCCCCCAAAAACATATATAAAAAATTTGTTTTCCTCAGTTTAGGCCGATACGTATTCTTCTACCTATTTTTGGTAAAAAAAATCGCAATAATCGTTTATCGGTTGGTTTGCGCAAAATTTATAGCGTTTACAAAATGGGGGATAGTTTTTTTTTAATTTTTTTATTTTTATTTATTTTACTACTAATGGCGGCGATCAGCGATTTTTTTCGTGACTGCGACATTATGGCGGACACTTCGGACAATTTTGACACATTTTTGGGACCATTGTCATTTTCACAGCAACAAAATGCATTTAAATTGCATTGTTTATTGTAAAAATGACAGTTGCAGTTTGGGAGTTAAACACAGGGGGCGCTGTAACATTTAGGGATCACTGTGTATGTGTTTACTAGTGTAGGGGGGTGTGGCTGTAGGAATGACGTCATCGATTGAGTCTCCCCCATAAAGGGGATCACCCGATCGATGCGCCGCCACGGGGAAGCCGTGTTTACACACGGCTCTCCCCGTTCTTCAGCTCCGGGGAGCGATCGCGACGGGGCGGCTATAAACGAATAGCCGCGCCGTCGTCCCGGAGCGGACCCGACCTCCGCATGTACCGGGGCGGGTCCCGATCGGACCCCCCACCCACGTCTAGCAGAGGACGTACAGGTACGTGATTGTGCCTGTCCGTGCCATTCTGCCGACGTAAATGTACATGAGGAGGTCGGGAAGTGGTTAAAAGGCAATAATGCCACTTTTAGTAATACAAATATAAAGGGACACAAAAGCACTAGTATTGGGTGAGACACATATAACAAATATACAATTAATAGCAAATGTACACTGTTCAAAAAGATTAATGTGACCAATACCCAAACATCAAATAAACCCCAGGTACTTCCAGAGATATACTGTGGACAGTCTCTTTTATGCATCCCTATATGTTTTGGAATTGTATCCCTCCTTCAGGGGAGACACTGGGTAATTTTCCTTTCTAGAATACTGGTGAAAGGTTAGGTCAGTTGTCAGGTTTTTATTGCTCTTTGTTTAAGACTCTCCCTTCATTTGTCCCGGTGACCATTGTTAAGGCAAACTGAGGAAGTGATGGGAAAGTTATAAACTTTGAGTTGTCAGAGCAAAAGGTGAGGGAATTCCTCCAATGTTCCTATGACCCCTCACTGAGATGTAAAGTTCAATTTAAAGAAATTTCCTGTTTAATTTCCGGAACAGGTAGTGAAGGGAAAATCTTAAATCTTCCTTATTCTGTCTAAAACTGAAAAAAAAAGTTTGGGCTTTACAGATACTATATACATATACAAGGCTGCTAGTGCATGAGTATTTGGATGAGTCTCTTACCAGGGTTTGACAAATTTGCTTGGAATCTAGGAGCCAGCTAAAAAAGTTAGGAGCCAGAAAACGCGCCCCGTCCCGACGAGCTCGCGCGCAGAAGCGAACACATACGTGAGTAGCGCCCGCATATGTTAACGGTATTCAAACCACACATGTGAGGTATACCTGCGATTGGTAGAGCGAGAGCAATAATTCTAGCCCTAGACCTCCTCTGTAACTCAAAACATGCAACCTGTAGAATTTTTTTAAACGTCGCCTATGGAGGTAAGTTTGTCGCCATTCCACTAGCGGGCGCAATTTTGAAGTGTGACATGTGGGGTATCAATTTACTCGACGTAACATTATCTTTCACAATATAAAAAAAAATTGGGCTACCTTTACTGATGTTTTTTTTTTTTTTTTTTTCTTTAGTGTATTTTTTCCCCCAAAACAAAGTGCGCTTGTAAGACCGCTGTGCAAATGCGGTGTGACAAACTATTGCAACGACCGCCATTTTATTCTCTAGGGTGTTAGAATAAAAAATATATATAATGTTTGGGGGTTCTAATTAGAGGGAAGGAGATGGCAGTGAAAAATTACATATTAGAACAGCTGTTTAACTTGTAATGTCAACGGCCACCACCAGATGGCGCCAGCTCACAGAAGGAAGAGCTTGGGACTTCATAAGGCCGTGAATCCACGGCCTCAATTACCGGCCGTCACGGGCCCGCTGCGATCGCGCGGCGGGGGGCATACGGAGACACAGGATCCTGTGCCTCCGTGCTCCCCCACCGCGCGATCGCCGGTAATTGAGTTTGCGGCCTTGTAGGCCGCAAAGCAGCGGCCTCAATTTCCGGTGGGCGTGGGCGCCAGGTCACAATTTCTTGTCGCAGTTGCGACCTGGCGCCCGGATATTGTCGACCCCTGCTCTTACAGATGTGTTCTCCTGTCTGGTTTATTCAGTCTTTTCATAAACATGACCGGCTATTCAAACTAAGAAAAAATCACCCAAGAGGTGAGAATAAAATACATTTTATATCGGGGTGAGAGGTCTTGGTACAAACACCACCGTCCCAAGGTATAGTTATAGTGGTTAAGCGAGTAAAAATGGGAGTTTAAAGGTGCAGAATTAACTTTGAAACAATATCAATTTCATAATTTTATCAAACCAACATATAAAATTGATACATTTAAAAAATAAATAGGCACATAGAAATAATGCAGTTGCAGTACAAAGGTTTGTACTGTGACCGTGTTATTTCTATGTGCTTTTTTTTTTATATATATGTATCAATTTTATATATGTTTGAAACAATATCAATTTCATCATTTTATTAAACAAAGTTAATTCTGCACCTTTTAAACACCCATTTTCTCTTGCTTAACCTTTAGAACCGCACCCAAGAGGTGTCGGAACTTTGATCTTGGTTCATAAGTTGGTGAAAAGGGAAAAAAAAAACATTTAAAAGATTCACTGGCTAATGTTCGGCTACTCGCAAACACATTTCCGGGGCCAGAAACACTCCGTCTTCATGTGGGCTTAAAGCGGTAGTAAACCGCATAAAAAAAAAAAAGCACCAGGCAGTTTGTCATAATGTGCTAGTATGCATCGCACAGCGTAGCTATGAATAAGCACTGTATGAGAGTGTGAAACGCGTTAGCCCCTTTTCCTGATTTTTTTGCTGTGACATCCATGTTGTGACCAGTTTTTATTAAAAGGAACAAATTTTTATTTTTGGAGTGCGGCCGTCCCGGTTCTTTCTTATACATTTTTGCATTATGACAGACTTACCTGAGGTGCGCTGTCACTGCTGAAGGTGCTTCCATCTTCATCTGGTCTTCCTTCCGAGTTCGTGGGCCTCCGGTGATATGAACGGCCGGGGTGACGTTGCTGTTTGCGGCACATCTCTGAAGGTTCCAGTAAGGGGATGACCTTCCTTCAGAGCGCATGCACCAGTGACGTCACCGGCTGCATCTAAACGGCGCACACTTAAGAGAGCTTTACTGTACCTAATAGGTAAGCCTATAATAAGGCTACTCAATAGGTAAAAATCATACATGGGAGGCAACTCACATTTAAAGATGGAAAATGATGCATCATAGACAGAGCAGAAGATGTAAATAGACAGGACTAGTGGGGGTTTGTCGGCAACTAGTTGCAGCAATTACAAGGGTCCTTCTCTACAGCATGCTGGCAAGTTACAGCCCTTTCTAGTCAAGCCGTGGAAGACTTTGCATACCTTTTTTATTTTGATGTGACTGGTGCGCCCTCCTTTTCTCTTTTTATGTATCTATCTGATTAACTCCTTTACAGCTGCCAAACTACATTTTGTGTGGCGGCAGATTGGCACCCATGCCCTGCACATATATGTTGCTGGGCGGCCAAAGTTTGTGCTGAGAGCATGCTTCCAACACAGACCGCTCTGGTCACGTGATCATTGATCCTTCCGGGCACTGGGACATTCATAACTGTTTTAAAGAATGGCGGGAAGACTTTAAAATAAAAGTTTGGTCTTTAAAGCACTGAAGCATTTACCGGTATATCTGTTAATTCGTTTTGTTTCTCTTTCAGCCCTTATCACCCAAAGACGAGGGAAAAACACAAGGTATGTATTCTGTAGTGTAGTTAATACTTCCTCTAGCTCAACCACATAATTAACTACTTGCTGAACGCTGTATAACAGTTTTACTGCTACAGGGTGGCACGTGTGTGGGGGATATATATATGTATACGTCTGTGTATGTGTTTCTACAAGTCCGCCCGCAGGGGGAGTGCTGCTACTGCTGTGATTATTCATTTATTATTATTTATGCAACGGCCAGGCACTGGATGTCCGCTGCCACCCACCGATCGTCGGCAGAGATATAGAACTGAGCTCCATTCTGGACCCAGAGAAGGGATGCATTCTGTGTTCCTGCAAAGCAGGGACTCATCCAGTAAAAAAGGGCACACATAGTAAACACAAACACTGGCTAGGCACATGGGTTAACTTTTTAATCCCCCTAGATGTTTAACCCCTTCCCAGCCAGTGTGATTAGTACAGTGACTGTGCATATTTTTAGTACTAATCACTATAATAATGTCACTGGTCCCTAGAAAAGTGTCAGTGTCCGATATCGGCAATATCACAGTCACACTATAAGTCACTGATCGCTGCCATTACTAGTATAAACAAAAAAAAAAATTATAAAAAAAAAAAAAATAATTCCAGTATCCCATAGTTTTTAGATGCTATAGTATTTGCGTAAACCAATCCAATATACGCTTATTGTGAATTTTTTTTTTTTACCATTAATATGTAGCAAAATACATATTGGCCTAAATTTATGAAGACATTTTTATTTTTCCATTTTTTTTGGGTACGTTTTTATAGCAGAAAGTAAAAAGAGATAGAGATAGAGATATATATATATATATATATATATATATATATATATATCTCTCTATCTATCTATCTATCTATCTAATATTATCAAAATTGTCTGCATTTTTGTGTATAGTGCAAAAAATAAAAAGCGCAGTGGTGAGCAAATGCCACCAAAAGAGAGCTCTATTTGTGGGGAAAATGTATATACATTTTATTTAGGTACAGCGTTGTACGACCGTGCAATTCTCGGTTAAAGTAACGCAGTGCCGTATCGCAAAAAATGGCTTGATCATGAAGGGGGTAAATCTTCCGGAGGTCAGGTGGTTACGGTAATTATGCTAATGGTCCGCATATTTGCGTTAATTGCCCCCCATCACACCTGTGCTAAGAGCGTATACTCCCAGCACAGTTGCTGTCGCTTTACCGAAAGCTTTTGATTGGCTGTCACGGCGGTCATGTGATCTTAAGCTGCGTCTTGACTCATTTTGTCATAAATCTCTTAAAGGGTAGGGATGCGCCAAGAGATTACGGAACGCGGAGTGGGAGAGCAGCACGGAGGAGGGAACTGGAGGAGGATACAGGGATTGGGTGAAGCATCGGAGCATTTTCCCCGAGTACAAGTACTCTGGAAAATGCTTGGTACCGATACTAGTATCGGTATCGGGACAACCCTAGTTAAAACCACCTGCAAAGCTCAGCGGCGGTTCGGCCGTGGTGCCCATTCATTTCAATGGGCAAGAGCGGTGTACATACTGCTCCCTCACCACTCCAAAGATCCTGCTTGCAGGACATTTTTTAATGTCCTGACAGCGCACCGCTCCAGTGTGAGAGCCCTCGGGGCTTTCACACTGGAGTGAAGGGAGCCGCTCTCTCAGGGCGCTTTGCAGGCGCTGCAAATCGCCTCAGTGTGAAAGCAGTCTTAGACTAAAACTAAATCGAAATTTGCTGCAACAGTGAATGAGATACAATAATTGGCTGACATTCTGCTTTTACAAACCCTCCACACAAACAAATGCTTCATACAGACAATATCAAATATGTAAGATGGACATACTTGTCCGGCTAGCAAACCTTCGACCCGGTTCACACTGGGGCGGCACGACTTTGGGGGCGACTCGGCAAGGCGACCTGAAGACAACTTCAGAGGAAATTACTTCTGTATAGAAGTCAATGCAAGCTGCCCCGAGTCGCCCCCGAAGTCGTACAAGAACCTTTTTCTAAGTCGGAGCGACTTGCGTCACTCCTATTAGAACGGTTCTATTGAATAGAGCGGGGCGCAACTTGTCAGGCGGCTGAGTCGCCCCAGTGTGAACCGACTCTTGCTGATGTTTTCTTTGACATGGTAGAAAAAAAATAAAGGTTTCGTTGATACATTATCAATACAAATTAAAATGTAGTATTCTTGTCTTAGTATTTTGTTGTATTCACTATTCTAACAATGATCACTTTGTCTTTGCAGAGCAACCATTAAGTAAAATGGCTAAAATTGATACGTCTCTCCCACTGTTACCACCTGTCCTCACACCATCAGGTGAGTCCATTTTTATGGTACATTTGTGAGGCTCGTCCCTTTTTTGTCAGCAATGACTTCAAAGTAGCAGCCCAATAGCTAAGCAGAAACTAGAGGTCTCCATAGGGAAACATTGCAAAGTTGGTGCTTCTCTATCCAAAACTAGTTCTGGATAGGGTGTGGAAGGGTTAGAATAGCTGGTAGGTCTTTATTACTATCTTTACACCGCTGAAGAGATGAGTACTGTACTGTTTTGTCCTGGTGACCATTGTCACTGGAACTGGAGTGATTGGAAATACATTTTTACTGTTATCACAGCAGCAGGAAGTAACGGGGAAATCTTCCAATTCATATCTAGCAATAGTATAATATATAGAGTAAGCACATCGAAATAAATCCCAATACAGTGGAACCTTGGAATACAAGCATAATCCGTCCCATGAGAATGCTTGTAATTCAAAGCGCTTGCATATCAAAGCGAGTTTCCCCGTAGAGGTCATTGGAAACAAAGATACTGTATTTATCGGGGTATTGCGCGCTTCGGCGTATAGCGCGCACCCCTAAAGTGGACCCGACATTCCTGTAAAAAAAAAACATTTTAGTACTTAGTTTTGGTGTCTTGCGCGGCGTCCGTCTGCGGCCTCGTCGGGTCCGGTGTCCGTCTGCGGCTTCGGGTGTCCTCTTCGTCTGGTCCGGCGTCCTCCCCGATCGATCCCCGCGCCGAGTTTGAATACTGCGCCGGCATATACCGAGCACAGTACACTCATGCAGGCTTGGCTTCTCTCGCACGAGTAGCCGAGCCTGCCCGACTATACACGAGTGTACTGCGCTCGGTATATGCCGGCGCAGTATTCAAACTCGGCGCGGGGATCGGCTTATACCGCACACCCCCGATTTTGCCCAGATTTTCAGGGCAAAAAAGTGCGCGGTATACGCCGATAAATACGGTAATTCGTTCCATGTTTACAGCATTGTGGCCAGAGTCGGTGAAGGTGCCGGAGAGACTTGGAAATACTCAGACCGCTGGGGAACCGAGTGTCACCGGTGCCCCTGCACCTCTGGCCAACTGCGGTACTGCAACACCCGCAAATCGAGTCAGGATTTTAAAATAAATAGCTAGTATTGCAAAACGCTTGTTAACCGCGTTACTCGCAGTCCGAGGTATTACTGTATTTAAAGTGATTGTAAACGATCACCTTGTAAAACAACCCATTCAGTTTATAATGTAAATAAAATGTAAAACCTTTTTTTATAGATATTAAACATAAATACTTTTGGTTTTTTTTTTGGGTTTTTTTTTTTTTCATTTTTTAGAAGTGATCACATTCCCTCTGTTCTCATCTACATAAGAGCTGGGGGAGGGGGGAGGAGAAGCACCAACACACTGAGCTGGCCAGTTTTTAATAGAAAAGCAGAGGGACTGTCAGGAACTTCAGGGATTTCACATAAAGGAAGCAATACAACGAGAACAGGAGGCTTTCTTATACAAGTACATGGTACAGCAGCCACATATCAGGAATATGAAGTGTTGGGGTAATAAATGCTTAAAAGTGACACTGAACCCACAGCAGTAAAATCAGTCTGTATATGCAGTAAAGCATGCTTGTTTTCACTGTGGATAATCCTCTAAATTGTGTAAAAAGGCTTTTCTTTTCTCATCCTTCTTCTTCCACAGTCCCCAATCCATCTCCTGATATTACAGAGCCTTGGGGGCACCCTGCACATGCTCAGTTTGGTGAGTATTGCTAGAGTTGTATTTTATTTTTTTGGTAGGGTGTATGTGATCGATGGTGTCAGGGGTCATGCGGCTTCATAGGACAATCAGAGGTGAATGAAAACTGCTATATACTGCTGATGAGAAACAGTATTTAGTTTATATTTACTAAAATAATTGCATTTCTGTGTACTGTGGGAGACCCGATAGAGTGGATGCAGAAAGGTGAGAACAACTTGGTAAAAAGGGGTCTCCCACCCGCCAATGAAATTTTGCCATCTTTCTTTTTTTTTTCTTGCCCTCTGGTGTTAGTAATTCATACTATTTGTTTACATACACAATGATTATGCTTAGATTTTGGATCAAAATTTCATAAGCTGATATTATGAAATGTATTTACATTTGTTAAAATGCTATGGATTGCTAATGTTTGCAAAGGATATTTGGTAACTATTATTTGCTACATTGCTTTTTATCCATATCTTTCTTTCTAAAGATTTTTTGCTGCCGTATCTTGTCCTATTTGGTGTACTTACTCTATTGCTACATATAGGGGTTGGTTTCCTAAAACTGGAAAGTGCGAAATCTTGGTTGGTTTCTATGCAGAGCTGCACCAGATTTTGCACACTCCAGTTTTAGTAAATCAACCTCAACGTGTCTCTTGGTCAAGCACTCAAATGGTGCTTTAAAATAGATCAAAGAGGAAGTAAACCCTCTGCAAAAAAAACATCCTGCAAGACAAAGGCATAATGAGCTAGTATGCATAGTATACTAGCTTATCATGACTTGCCTGAGATCAAAGCCCCCGCAGCGGTACTCGTTCCCCCTCCTCCGTCACCACCATCTCTCCCGGAGTGACTTACAGTTATTGTGGCTCCGGCACTGTGATTGGCTGGAGTCGCAATGACGTCACTCCGGCGCATGCGTGCGTATGCTGCCAGTTACGGCACATCCTCCTTTAGAAACAGCACAATGTCGTTTCTAAAGTGCGCCTGCGCCGTTGCGTAAGGCGCATGTGCTGTAGACATCAGCGCAAGTCTAGTGTAAATATCTCCTAAACCGTGTAGGTTTAGGAGATATTTCTTGCACCTACAGGTAAGCCTTCATCTAGGCTTACCTGTAGGCAAAAGTGGTCTGTAAGGGTTTACAACCACTTTAATACTGTTCAGGTGTCAGAACCTTAAAATAACACTAAGTGATGCATACTGCACATCACATAGTCCAACTTGTCAGCAAGCAAGAACAGGTGGCTACATTTCTACATACAGTGGGACAATGGGAATGTAGCCACCCTCTAACAGGAAGTCAGATCACAGCAGCAAAAAAAGTAATGAGGAGGAGAGAACAATAGGAGGGACATTAAAGCAGAGTTCCGCCTAAAAGTCAGCAGCTACAAATACTGCAGCTGCTGACTTTTAATATTAGGACACTCACCTGTCCAGGACGCCTGCAAAGTCCTCACCCGACGCTGATCTATCCCTCGTCACCCAAGTGCAGGCGCTGACATCTTCGGTAGGGGAATCGGGAAGCGAAGCCTTGCAGCTTCACAGCCTGGTTCCCTACTGCGTTATTTGATTGTGGATAATGTGTTTCCTGTTTTGGGTGGGTGGAGCCACTAATGAATGAATGACTTGTATAGCGCAACGCATGCGAACTGAATCGCCTCTGGGCGCTTTTTCCAGCCAGTATCTGCTTGGCTGGTGCGGTCATTTTTACCCCGTAGGATCATGACACATTAGGGACACACAGTCATACACACATCTATACATATATACTGGGCCAATTTGGACGAGATCCAATTTACCTACCAGCATGTCTTTGGAGTGTGGGAGGAAACGGGAGTACCCGGAGGAAACCCACGCAGACACAGGGAGAACATGCAAACTCCAGGCAGATGGTGCCGTGGTTGGGATTCGAACCAGCGAACCTTTTTTGCTGCTAGGCGAAAGTGCTACTCACTGCACCACTGTGCTGCCCTTATGTGCTGCCCTGGAAGATTAATGGAAATGGTTTTACCAGGTAACTAACTCCTACTGTCTCCATATTTGAATGTGACACCCCAGATTGGCCTTTAGTCCAGCCCCTGCTTATTCTAGTCTGAATGCTGCTGTATTGGGTTCACCAGATCAAATTCATTTCAATTAGGCTGCCAATGTTCCCCAGCACAGTCAAAACCACACCTGACCCTTTTTTTTTACTAACAGCAAAGGGTAGTGTGTTGCAACACAGGTTCATTCCCTTAGTGCGCTTAAAGTGTAACTAAACTTTTATTTAATTGTTTTACTTATCTATATAGTGGAGAGGGTATAGGACACCTGTCACTTTTTCTTGCTGTCTTTGCCCCGTTGGGAAGATTTACTTCCTCTGTTTTTCCTGTTTATCATTGAAAGTAAAAGAAAATCCCACATCTTGGGTTGTTCCCAGAAAAGTAATAGAGGGGACAAATCTTCCAATGGGGACTCTGATTTTGGCAACACAGGGACCCCAAGACCCCTTAGGCTTGTTTTTTGGAGCAGAATTGCATGTTTTTTAAGCTTTTGTCAGCCGTTTTTCAGCTAAATAACGAGGAGTGCTGCTGCAAAGTGGGAAGAGAGGTGCTGTTTGAGCTGAAAACGGTCAAAAAAGGCTAACAAAAAGCTCATGTTGGGCTGTTCAGGCGTTTCCAATGAAGTCCATAGGGACAAAACGCTCAATTCTGCCTGAAAAGCTCATGTACTTTTTGGAGCGACGGGGGTTTTGCCAAAGGCAAATGTGAACCAGGGGCCATTGAGTTGAATGGGATTTTGCTTTGTTGAGCGTTTTTGAGCTTCGAACTGCAAGCTATAAAACACTCAAGTGTCAATGGAGCCTTAAGGACCATACACATGATCGGATTTTCCGACAACAAATGTGTGATGACAGGGATTTGCCGGATAGTCCGACTGTTTTATGCTCAATCGGGCAATTGTTGGATTTTCCGACGACAAATGTTGGATAGCATGCAAATGTGTGTTGTCGGATTATCCAACCGCGTGTACACAAGTCCATCGGAAAGAAATTCAAAGTATAAACACGCATGCTCTGAAGCAATGTTAACCATAGCACAACATTAGCAGAAATTGCCCAAAGGGGGGCGCTAAAGAGCTGAAAACACACGTAGTTTCGTATTTGTTGGCTGACAAAGTGTTGCCATCTGTATGCAGAACAAGTTCACGGCCAACGCCCTTTGGACAAAATTCCACGGATTTGTCCGATGGAAGTCCGATCGCGTGTACGAGGCTTTAGGGCTCCATTCACATCTGAGCGTATCGATTTTATTGTCTTTTTTTTGGCTGTTTTTATTTTTTTCAGCTTTTTAAAAGCGTTTTAGAAGTATATCATTACAAGTGTTTTACAGCTTCAGGCATTTTGTTTAGCCAATAGAAAGCACTAGGGGGAGGAGAGGGGGAGGAAATTAGGGGTGGAGAGCTGCTATTTGAGCGTTTTTATACTTAAAGTGGAAGTAAAGCTATCGATTTAACAGTTTCAAAAAGCAGTTACATTTCCGGCATGCCGGGATTGCTAACTGTCACGTTGGTTGTGCTCTCAACCAAACTGTCAAACCATCCAATAGCTGGTGTCATAACTGATCACATGTGCAGCATCATGGCAGTTGAAGATTAAACATAGGCCAAGATGGCAGCTTCCTTGCCTGAAAATGATAGGTGGGTTTACTTACACTTTAAGTCAGGCGTGTCTATTAAAGTCTATAAGGCCAAGAACGCTCCTATGTGAACAGGGGGCCACTGAAATGAATTGCATTTTGCTTGTTGGGTATTTTGGACCTTCAGAGCTGAGCGTTTTATAAGCTGACAATTGCTCGGGTGTGATTGGGCCTTAGGGCTACATTTACGCTTGAGCTGCTAGTTTTCAGGCGTTTATTTTTATTGAATTTTTTTAGGCATACTTGAGTTTTATTTTCATTTTTTTGCAGATTTGTAAATATAGGTGTCAATTTTGCCTGAAAAGTAGCTTATGTACTTTTTTTAAACCACAGGCATTTTGCTACAGACGACAAAACTCTCAAATGTGAAGGAGGGGTTCGTGAAATGAATTTGATTTTGATTGTTGACTTAATTTGCAGGGATCAGTGCACTGGCACCCCCCCCCCCCCCACAGCTTTTATGCAGCTGAGAAAATAGGTTATGTGATCAATTATAAAAGTGGGGGGGGGGGGGGTGAGTTTATTTATGTGTGTTTTTTTTTTTTTGTTGTTTTTTTGTTTTTGTTTTTTTATATCTATACACAAATGTTTTGCATTTAATTTCTATTTTAAATGGAATGGGTTGAGGGTTTACATATACTTTAAATCTGCATTTTAAATTTGTTAAAAAAACTTAATTGCATTCAAACATGAAGCAAAACTACTTCACAAGAATTGAAACAATCAAAAGCAATTGGGAAAAACTCAGCATTGAGATATAGACACTGTGCCCGTCGTAGACAGCAGTGATGTCAAAGTACATCTCTAGGCATCTTTGGCTACAGTGAGAAAGGGTTAGACACTCTGTCAATTTTTTACCTTGTGTCTCTGCTGGGAAGATTCACATTCTTTGTGTCCCCTTAAGAGAAAGTGTGTGTCTGTGTGTGTGTGTCTGTGTGTGTGTGTCTGTGTGTGTGTCTGTGTGTGTGTCTGTGTGTGTGTCTGTGTGTGTGTGTCTGTGTGTGTGTGTCTGTGTGTGTGTGTCTGTGTGTGTGTGTCTGTGTGTGTGTGTCTGTGTGTGTGTGTCTGTGTGTGTGTGTCTGTGTGTGTGTGTCTGTGTGTGTGTGTCTGTGTGTGTGTGTCTGTGTGTGTGTGTCTGTGTGTGTGTGTCTGTGTGTGTGTGTCTGTGTGTGTGTGTCTGTGTGTGTGTGTCTGTGTGTGTGTGTCTGTGTGTCTGTCTGTGTGTGTGTGTCTGTCTGTGTGTGTGTCTGTCTGTGTGTGTGTCTGTCTGTGTGTGTGTCTGTCTGTGTGTGTGTCTGTCTGTGTGTGTGTCTGTCTGTGTGTCTGTCTGTCTGTGTGTCTGTCTGTCTGTGTGTCTGTCTGTCTGTGTGTCTGTCTGTCTGTGTGTCTGTCTGTCTGTGTGTCTGTCTGTCTGTGTGTCTGTCTGTCTGTGTGTCTGTCTGTCTGTGTGTCTGTCTGTCTGTGTGTCTGTCTGTGTGTCTGTCTGTCTGTGTCTCTGTCTGTCTGTGTCTCTGTCTGTCTGTGTCTCTGTCTGTCTGTGTCTCTGTCTGTCTGTGTCTCTGTCTGTCTGTGTCTCTGTCTGTCTGTCTGTCTGTCTGTCTGTCTGTCTGTCTGTCTGTCTGTCTGTCTGTCTGTCTGTCTGTCTGTCTGTCTGTCTGTCTGTCTGTCTGTCTGTCTGTCTGTCTGTCTGTCTGTCTGTCTGTGTTTCAAAAGGGTTTTGATTTGGCACAGCCTGGTTCTACATAATACTGCTGTATTGCTTTGTTGATCGATGTTCAGGCCTTTGGGTACCGATCCAGTAGAGGGTATTTGATTTTCTGAGTGGGTCCTGTTGATATGTTAACTGAATTGTAATAAAGTGTGCATTTTTCTATAAACAATGGTCTTGTGATGTGCCTATAAAGTCCTTTAGGAATGTTTGTCCTCACTTGGACCTTCTCCTACATTTTTATCTAAGAGGGGAATTCTTCCCAGTTGCAGAGATTTTCTCTGATCTTCTTTTGCATCTCTAGTAAAGGGAAATTTCCTCAATGGTACAAAGGTAGTAAAAATGACCTTCAAGAAGTCTAGCCCTTCCTTGCTCTGTCCAAAACGAAAGAAAATGTTTTGGCTGTAAATACACTATTTTAAATAAGTTTTTTGTTTTGTGTGGCCAGCTGGTTGGGGACATTTCAGACTTGCCTATTGTGTATTGATTTCTTCTTCTTTGTGGCCTCTAGAGCGAAAACCTCCTCTGGTGCCTGGAATTGGGGCAGTAGAGGGAGATGCCATCAACGTTCCAGAAAGCGCTGATTTGACAAAACTCGCAATTCCTCCACCTGCTCTTCCTGCTGCTGTCCATCAGCCACCACCTCTACCACACCGACCTCTACCTCCACCTTCTAGTTACATCACTGGTATGTCTACAACCAGCTCCTACATGTCTGGCGAAGGTTTTCAGAGTCTCCAGTCTATGATGAAGACGGAAGGACCAACTTATGGAGCTTTACCCCCTGCCTACGTCCCGCCAGCTCATCTACCATATCACCCCCATGTTTTTCCACCTAATCCTCCGCCATCTGTACCACCCCCTTCTACATTCCCACCTCCCAACATCCCTCCTCCAGCTCCAGGATACCCACCTCCTCCTACTTACAACCCCAACTTCCCCCCACCTAGACTTCCCCCAACTCATACTGTTCCAAATCACCCACCGCCAGGAATTGGTTTACCACCAACAAGCTATCCACCTCCTGCTGTGCCACCAGGAGGCCAGCCTCCAGGACCTCCACCTATTCCACCACCAGGGATGCCACCAGTTGCAGGTCTAGGCCGGGCAGCCTGGATGAGATAGCATGGAGCTTCTGTGGTAGGAACCTGAACTCTAAGAGGAAGTATTGTTCTAAGCAGTTTGAAAGCCTAAATAAATGCAGACATGCTTGTTTTATAATATGTAGATTGTTTTAAATTGCACGGCCCAAAACAAGTACATTGGCTTCCCTTAGACGGCTTTACTGAGTGCTGATCATTGGGTTGGGGTTGGTCATTGTAGTGTTTACAGAACCATTGCCCTCCCTGTCAGTTGGCGACTGCTTATGTATACTGTCTAGAAAACATTTCAACGGCGCGCTCAGAAACCCATTTCTCTTAGGTGGCCTGGTTCTCACCCCAAGGTCCTGTCTCGGTTGGCTTTAGATGTGTATCAGTGACATCAGTTTAAGATTATTTAGAGTGAATTGACAGGTGCATTTGACCTGCACCTTCTTCTGACATGCATGTGACCTGCTTCAAGCAAGTTTTGCTTTTCCATAGACTTGGAATGCAAAACCAGTTTAACAGAAACAAAATCCAGTCAGGACACGCCAATCGCTGACAGCAGCGATGGAAAGCATATGGCTAGAGGTGTCCTAAGCTGGTACATTGCTTAGGAGCCCCAAGGTTCAGCGCACAATGATGCCTAACCAGGTGTTGTGGTCAAGAACCCGCCCCTTCCTGCACTTGCCTAATGGCCCAAAACTATAGTTTGCAGCCTGTAGGGCTAAAAGGGGGCAGGACTTAAGCTTTCAATCACAAAGACTGGTGGAAATTAGAGCTGCACGATTCTGGTCAAAATGAGAATCGCGATTCTTTTGCTTAGACTAAAGATCACAATTCTCAAAAAAACTGAATGCCAGAACCCCCCCCAAATAAATAAATTAATAAATGTGATTTATCTGATAATATGAATATATAAAAAACAGACCAGTGATATGTCTATAATGTTAAAGATCATATAACTCCTATGAAAAAAGCAGAATCAAACTTTAATTCTAATGAAAAAGCAGAATCGAACTTTGATTCTATGAAAAAAGCAGAATCAAACTTTGATTCTGCTTTTTTCATAGGAGTTATATGATTTTTAACATTATAGACATATCACTGGTCTCTTTTTTTTATACATCAGAAGCAGTACCACCAGCAACCATTGGGTGGCGCATGGATGCACACAGTTGTACAGAACTGTGAGAAAGATTAATCAGAAGCAGTCGCGCCGGCAACCACTGGGTGGCGCATGGATAAACACTACAGTTGTACAGAACTGTGAGAGAAGCCCAGGCAGCTATCCAGCGGCGCAGGCTGCTGACGTCGGTTCCGATATCGGCGCCATTTGCGTTCCACGCTGGTTACGTGGAACCAGCGGTGAAACACAGAAAATCGCGGGCAGGGAGAATCAAGATCGCAATTTTCTCCGCGATTAATCGTGCAGCTCTAGTGGAAATGTATTTAATAAGAATATTTGTTTAGGTTCTGAGGCTTGCAGAGTGTTATGCAGTGTCCCTAAGTGCCTGCTTTCCCGTCACTGATGGCCATTTTTTTTTTTTTTTAGTGACTGAAGGTTCGCTTTAAAGGCCAGCTTCACCTAAAACCAAAATGTCAGTACTTTATAGATCCCAGCATAGGTGGGATACATGCTTGAGGGACTTTACACAGAGATAGTTTTACATTTTCCATTGCACTGATTTAGTACAGTCTTGGGGATCCCAATAAGACTAGCCTCTTTTGATGCTTCAGTATATGTGTGCGGTTTGGCTCACTGAGCTTAGAGGGCAATGCCCGAACTGTGGCGCACATTGATGTGTATTCTACCAGGCTCAGATTTAGGACTGCTCGCCAAATGAGGATGCCAGCAGTCACTGGGCATTCAGCTAGTACAGAGTGAATGAGAGAATAAAAATTAGAGGCAGACAACAGCCTGGAGGTTAAATGCACAAGGCTTGTTCATGTTTGACTTAAAGTGGAACTAAACCCTCTTACCCTTTTCAGCCAGGAAGCTGCCATCATAGCCTATGTTTAATATGCAGCTGCACATGTGATCAGTTATGACTTCAGCCATTTGATGGTTTGACTGGGAACACAAGTAAATGTAAAAGTTGCCAATCCTGACATGCTGGGAATGGATCTGGTTTTTTTTAACTGATGGGTTTAGTTCCGCTTTGTTCCCTTTAGGCCCTGTTCACACCTAGGCGTATATACGCCTGTAGTGTGAACGCCGCTGCCGCCCCGACACGCCAGAGGGATGCTTTAGCATTGCCCTCTATGGAGATGGTTCACATCTCCACGCCGAACGCCTGCCGCCTGAAAAAAGGTCCTGGACCTTTTTTTCAGGCGTCTTTCGGCATTCGGCTAGGAGATGTGAACCATCTCCATAGAGGGGGTCACAGGCTGCATTCACAATCGCTGCGTTTTGTTGCCGCGAATCGCGGTACAAAACGCCGCTATTTGCCGCCGCAATTCGCGGGACAAAACGCTGCGATTCAGTACGCTATGGTTGTAAATGCAGCCTAAGTCCACGCCTAAACAGTTCCTAGAGAGGTTTTGGGCCATCTCCCTCAAGGTACCCTTGCAGTCCATATAAGCCCCTGTTCCTAGGTACCCTGATCAGCTCTCAGTGGAGTAGTAGCCAAAACTTTTGTTTTTTTTTGTTTGGGAAATGCATCAAAATTTATTTTTAGTAAGATCTTTTTTCCCCTTTAAAGGAGAAATTTCCTCCTTGCCTCTTCCAGTGATCACATACAGCAATAAATGGAAAAGACTTAGGCCCCGTACACACGACCGAGTTTCTCGGCAGAATTCAGCCAGAAACTCGATCGGAGCCGTATTCTGCCGAGAAACCCGGTCGTGTGTACACTTTTGGCCGAGGAAACCGACGAGGATCTCGTCACGCCAAATAGAGAACATGTTCTCTATTTCCTCGTTAGTCAATGGGGAAACTTGGCTCGCCGAGATCCACAATGTGTTTTGCAGGTCGAGTTTCTTGGACGTGTGTACGGGGCCTTAGGTCTCTTATGTTTTTAGTGCTGTGTCCCAATTGGGCAGTAAGTGAGGCAAAATCGCCAAGACCAAAACATTTCCAGAGAAAACTATCACACTGTAACGTCCAGCACTTGTAAAACTTTTATTCCACAACATACATCAAGAAGCCCCTCCTGCGACCCCACATTTATGCGTTTCACTCACCACTCGGGGTAATTGTAGAGCAGTGATGGTGAACCTTGGCACCCCAGATGTTTTGGAACTATATTTCCCATGATGCTCCACTACACTGCAGAGTGCATGAGCATCATGGCACATGTAGGCCCAAAACATCTGGGGTGCCAAGGTTCGCCATCACCGTTGTAGAGGATGATTGAGTCAAGAGGGGGGTGAAATGCGTCAGTTTCTACAACTTTGTCTTGGAATAAATGTTTTACAAGTGTTGGCCATTTTTTCTTTGGATGTGTTGACATTTCGAGGTAAGGACCAACTCCTGCCTGGCATCTGCACCAGGCCAGCCATGAGAATGATCCACGCGGTAGTAAACACCCACTTGGTCATTTTTACGCACAGGTAAGCCTATAACGAGGCTTACCTGTAGGTAAAAGTAATATCTGCTAAATGTGCAACGTATTCACCATGGATGCAGCCAGTTCCATCACCAGCTCACTCGCTCTGATGGTCCGGCATACCTTGCCAGACCTTCAGAGCTTTGTGCCTGAACTGAGGGCTTCACTTCATCGCAGCTCGGGCCAATCGCATCCGGAAGGAAGACCGTTGGGGGAGATGTCGGCTCTCTGAATGGTGACAGTACAGCGCTGGAGCACGTCGTTCCAAGGTGGGTATTTCATGTGTGCAATGCATATTCGCACATTATGCCATTGCCTTGAAAGTTTTTTTTTTACACACGCCACAGCCCTGTTTTACAACAGCTTTAACACTGAACTAAATCCTCCCATCCTTTACAGCTAAGGAACCTGTCACCTTAGCATCTGTTTGATCTGCAGTTGTTATGATGCTGCACACCAGCCATTTAATGGCCTAACTCAGGGGTGTCAAACTGGCGGCCCTCCAGCTGTTCCGAAACTACAAGTCCCATCATGCCTCTGCCTGTGGGACTCATGCTTGTAACTGTTAGCCTGGCAATGCCTCATGGGACTTGTAGTTTTGCAACAGCTGGAGGGTCGCCAGTTTGACACCCCTGGCCTAACTGTTTGGGAGCACAAGCAACTGTCATGATCATCATTCACAGCATGCCTTGAATTTAGAACTGTTTTGGGATACTGTTAAATTGCTAGGTTTAGTTCCACTTTAAGATCAACAAGAAAACTTTCCCACTCCATAAATAAACCTGGAAAATGACTTTAATTGCCAAGTTGTGGTTAAGATGTTGAATGTTTCATATTGTTACTACATGCCTGGATGGGAAGATTACATTATATACTATCCATCGTATTGTGCAGTGGATCTGCGGTTTTCCTTTCCATACGATAAAATCTCGGCTCGATTTCTGTGTAACCTTTAAAAGTGCCATATTGGCCGATATTCGTTCTGTTCATGTTGGCTTTTCCCAAATTTCTTCTGTCAAAGCTAAAGACGGGAATGCTTTCTTTGCGTTTTTTTGACTCCTGTTTTGTATTCTTGTGTTTTCTTCTTTTCGATTTGACAGATTTTGAAGCTTTTACAAATGTTTGTAAATATTTTTTTAATGTAAAAAGAAAGTCTAAAATGTAACAGCCCAGTAAAGCGAAGCTGTCCATGACACCGAGGTGAATAAAAACACTGAAGTAAAGGCTGGTCTCTTTATTGAGTAATGTGCACCACACAGGGTACAAACTTCACCCCAAATGTTCACAAACTTCCTGCGCTCTTCGTTTGATGCTCCTGGTGGGCAGCTTTCCCTTCCTTCTAGTTAAGATTACACTGGGGCGGGAGCGGGAATTTATAAGCCCAGGACTGATGAGGCGGTTATACCGAGGTCTCCTAGTGGGTGGTCGCTGAGCTCCAGGTCCGTGAGGGAGCCGCGGTGGTGGTATACTGTCGGATTTGCGATGGGATTCGTGCGCTAGCGATGCGGTATTAACGCTGCGGTGGCGGTATACTGTCGGATTTGCCATGGGATTCGGGCGCTAGCGATGCGGTATTTACCCCCCCCCTCCCGCCGCTAGCGGCCGATAAAGGGTTGATACCGCCCGCAATGCGCCTCTGCAGAGGCGCATTGCCGCGGTTTCCCATTGTTTTAAATGCGAAGGAGCGGTGTACATACCGCTCCAAAGATGCTGCTGACAGGAGATTTTTTTCTCTCCTGCCAGCGCACCGCCTCCGCGTGAAAGCCCTCCGACTTTCACGTTGAGGTTGCTGGGCAGGAGTTTTTCAGGCGGTATAGCAGGGCTATTTTTAGCGCTGTACCGCCTGAAAAACTCCTCAGTGTGAAAGGGGTCTAAAGTGTAAGTTCATCTTTACAGAAAATCTGTAAGGTGAACCTACACTGGACCCCCTTCCCAACGCTCCTGGTCACGTTAACCTGGAGTCCGGCGATCACCCGTCAGAGATTCAGATAGCCACTTCACCAATCCGAGGATTTGAAATCCCTGCGGCTCTCTTTGCCTGTGGTAACAGAACAGGCTACGCGTATTCTGATCGGTCGGTGCTGCCGCCCAATTAGAATGCTTCTATAGGTACCACCTTACGAGGTCCGTTTAGGTGATTAAGCTGTGGGAATTTATAAGCCCCGGACTGATGAGGCGGTTGTACCGAGGTCTCCCAGTGGGTGGTCGCTGAGCTCCAGGTCCGCGAGGTAGGTCCAATGTAAGTTCACCTTACAGATTTTTCTGTTAAGGTCAACTTACCTTTTAAGTTGCAGCTCCCCTATGTACCAATATAGCATTAAAGTGTCCACTTTTGACTCTCCTGTAGTCCAAGGGAGGGGGCGAGCACGACACTCCACACCAGGGAGAAAGCTTTGCATTACTGTGTGGAGTTACAGACAGAAGAACAGGAAGTGAGGATTTCTCAGAAGAAATAAGGACATTTAAAAGCAAAGTGGAAGGATGAGGTAAGTGAAGGAGGACTGCACTAAGGTAAAGGAAGCTATTTAGGGAAAAAAGTTGTACCTTTACAACCCCTTTAATACTGCAGCTGCAGGAACAGATACACAAGAGTCAATCACTGTGTGTAAAATGTCCATTCAGTGTCAAAATGTATTATTACATGTTATTTTATACATAGAGAAGAAAAGGGTGATGTGAGATGTTATTAAAAGCTAACAAATAGGAATATATTATTAAAAGCTAGCGAATAGAAAACTTGAGAGGGGAGGGGGGAGTTGATACAGAGAGAGCAGATGTGTCTGTGTGTTAGGTGAAGGTTACAGAACACATTTCAACAGCGTGAGCAAGATGGAGTCTCAACACAGTGAATGTCCATGTCATTTATGTCAATAAGCTACCACCGATGCGACGATTCTTCAATCAAGTGCACAGTGATAAATACATTCACTGACAGGAAATAGAAAAGGCCGTCTTCCACCAATTTTAGGCAAACATCCTACTCACCAGATTGATCAGACGCCCATGACAGGTGTCAGTTAAGCAGAAAGGTAATTCAAGATGTATCCACCAATGCAGACACCTTTCACCAGCGATGTAACCAGATGGGATTCATAAGTAAAGGAAAAAAGAAAAATTCCTCAGCGTAACTTGTAGCCATTTATTCGTAAAAAATGCACATAAAATGGAGCCGGCACACCAAACTGCATTCTACCTGTGCTCCAACGCGATGGCGGAAGTGATGTATTGCGTAACCCGGCATGTTTCGTCAGCACGTCTGACGTCATCAGGGGTCATGTGACCTGAAATTACTAGTTGTGCTTTCATTCCAATTAAATGTTAATGGCACACCCAACGCAGAAGCAAACACACATTTGCCATGTGAAAAAAAAATGAGTGTCAAATGCTGGAAAACCCACAACACCCCAAAATGTCCCATGAGCCACATGTAGCACAGCCCATTGAAATCAACAGGTTTCCCTATGCGTGTCCAGGAAAGAATGAGGCAAAAAGCTTTGCTTCCACTATGCCAGATGAATGGGCCCGAGAGTTAAATTGGTGCCTTTACACAAGAACAATGAAGCTCTGTTCACACCTGTGTGTTTTAGAATGCAAACTACACAGAAAATATGCACTTTGCCTTGCATTTCAGAAATACGCTGCACCAAAAATCACGATGAAAAACGCACCAGGCTCCTCTCTAAAAAGAAAGTTCTATTCCCTTTCCAATGATCCTGCTGCAGTTCTATTAAACCTTACTCCCATGTCAAGAAAGCGGCATTACAAATCTCTTCTTAACCACTTGCTTACTGGGCACACCCCTCCTGAACAGACCAATCTTCAGCGCTGATGCACTTTGAATGACAATTGCGCGATCATACAACACTGGACCCAAATGAAATTTTTATAAAAAAAATTCACACAAATAGAGCTTTCTTTTGGTGGTATTTAATCACCGCTGGGGTTTTTATTTTTTGCTAAACAAACAAAAAAAACATGGAAAATTGTGAAAAATTCATATTTTGTTATAACATTTTGCAAACAGGTAATTTTTCTCCTTCATTGATATGCGCTGATGAGGCGGCACTGATGGCCACAAATAAGGCGGCACTGATGGGGACAGATAAGGCGGTACTGATAGACACTAATGGCCACTGATAAGATTACACTGTTGGGCACTGATAGATGTTACTGATGGGCACTGATAGATGTTACTGATGGGCACTGATAGGTGTTACTGATAGGCACTAGTAGGTGACACTGATGGGCAGCACTGTTGATGAGGCACTGATTGGTGACATTCATAGGTGGCACTGTGGACACTGGTTGGCGGCACTGTTTTGCACTGACAGGTGGCACAGATGAGCTGGCGGCAGCTCTCCCTGATTGGGACCAATGTCTCTTTGACAGCAGCGTGAGGAGAAAAAATAGCCATGATTAAGCACTGACCGCAGTGTGAAACACGTAGGATGCTATCTCCACTGTTTTGCTGTACTTTGTAGTGCATTTGCCATCTTTTTTTAAAATAAAGACAACCTAAGGGTTTTTTGGAAGTGCGGCTGTCCATTTTTCTATGGAACCTGGAACATTTTTGGATATTATCTCTGGAACAAGGTAGTTGTCTCCAAGGCTGAAATGTCTTGAGAGGAGCTGTGGGTGTCTTGCCAAATGGTGGTCCAGTCTTCTGTCTCTAGACTCTAGAGTAAGGTTAAAATCAGCAATCCATCTGTTAATGCAAGTGGATCCAGGAGCATTCAAGGCAGTAAGTAAACTTTTGAGAGTTAAGAGATCATTCCCGTCAGTAGTTTCTTAGTTTTAAAAAAATTACACTTACCTGTCCAGGGATCCAGCACTGTCTTCCCCTGAGCCAGTTCTTTGCCAGTCTTTAGGTCCCTGTCGCCGGCATGTTAAGTCTGGGAAGCCGGATTCACACTGCAAATGCATGAATCGCACTGCGCTTTGCAAATGGTCCTGCAGCCTCCTGGGACCTGTGATGTGTCCCAGAAGACTATGGGCAAAGAGGCGGGGGGTGCTTAACTTCTGCTCGGATTGCCAATGCCTAGTGGGTGTGGGTACCTGTCATAACAAGGTACCCGCTCCCCAGAAAAATAAAGCGCCAAAAGTTGAAGAGGAGGTGGAAAAGCAGGACTTCCCCTTTTGGGTGAAGTTCCCCTTTAGGATAGGTTCACCTTTAGTAACATGTTGCACCTGTATTTGGGGTGTAACATTTACCACGTTATGCATTAGCCCTCCTCACCCCCTGAGCCCTCCCTGTGACAGTGGGAAAGGGTTCTTCTTCTTGCAGTCACTGTCACATTCCAAAATCGGTGCGGCTGTGCGAGGCTCTGCCTGCACAGCTGCATCTGTCATTCACAGGAATTTGTAAATAAATGAACTACAAGTCTATCTTCCACTGCGGCAGATGACTTGTCGTTTTTTTTAATGGACTTCAAAGGTGCTGCTGAGTACCCTTATAGTCCATTCACTCTTCCTGCAACTCTGAAACTGACAAGATCGTACATCGGTACTGGCTCAAAGCTGTGGGAAGGGAAGGCAGAAGCCTGACATTGTACTCGCATAGCTCCCAACTGTCCCTGATTTCGAGGGACTGTCCCTGATTTGGAGCAATGTCCCTCTGTCCCTCATTCCTCCTCATTTGTCCCTTATTTTGGTCTGATCTATATAGATGTATATAAAATGCACTGTTTATCTATCAAAAAGTGTTTTCCAGCACTAAACCTTTTATCTGATTTCTAAATTGCTGCATTTGTAAATTCCAAAAGCCAATATAAAGGAATTATAGTGCTAAAAAAAGCACGTGAGGGTTTAACCAATCTTTTTTTTGTTGTACAAGTCTCCTTAAAGGGGCGTGGTAAGGGGTGTGTCCTATGCCTACATACGTTTGCTGATAGGTGTCCCTCATTCCCATCTCAAAAAGTTGGGAGGTATGCACTCGTTGATACACTGATCACAGGTGCAATGCTCTGCAGGTTCTTGAGAAAAAACAATATGAATGCAGAGTTGTGTTACCTACAAAAACGTGCATTTTTTTTTTTAAGTGAACTTAGTCATTAAACTCTTATAGAAAAGTGCTTCAAATTGCTCAGGTTTGATTTATATGTAGCAGTCTGCAAATTGACCACAAGATGGTGCTGTGGTATTACACACAAGACAGCAATTGAATGGTGGGACAGCTGTACTGTGTGCAGAAGTCTGTCCATGGGCCTGTGCAGTCTATGGAGCCCAGAGGAATGGAGTGAGGACAGCATAAGGAGCGATGGGCTGCACTGCAGGACTAGGTAGGTCCTTTTTTGTATCAGTACAGGGTAGGTTTGCCACCCTTTCTTCAAGCCAAACCCAAACACTTTTCTGGCGCACTGCATTTTTTTTGTAGTATACACTATATATAGACAATAGGATTGTAAAAGACAGGGGGACCGTAGTGCTCCGTGATGGACTGTGTATACAATGTAACCTTGGTTTACGAGTAACCCGGTTAACAAGTGTTTTTTAAAAGACAAGCAACTTTTTATTTTAAATCCTGACTCGGTTTGTGTTGTCTTGCAAAACGAGCAGAATTCAAGCTAATGGAGTGTGCAGTACCGCATTTGGCCAGAGGTGCGGGTGCGCTGCTAGCCGACCAGCCGCTGCAGTCATACTGCGGCAGGTTGGCACAGCTCTGCAAATCGGTGCAGCTATACGTCGCTCCTTTAAGATGCCAGAGCAGACACGAGCACCCTCCACATGTCCCCAGAGCCAATGCGCATGCCCGGCGAGCTCGATGTCTGTTGGGCAACCCGCGATCACTCGTGACAGAACGGGGATGTGTGTGTGTGTGTGTGTAAACACACAAATTCCGGTTCTCTCAGGGGAGAGGAGACAGATCGTGTGTTCATATTAAGTAGAAACACTGATCGGTCTTCTCTCCTAGCCCCAGTTAAAACACATCTAGGGAACACAGTGAACCCCTTGAATAATAAAAAAAAATGGCCCTTATTTTGTAGACCCTATAACTTTTGCACAAACCAAGCAATATACAATTTATTTTTTGCCAAAAATATGTAGAAGAACATATATTGGCCTAAACTGATGATTTTTTTTGATTTTTTGGGGTATTTATTATAGCACAATTGAGCGAAAATTTTATTATCTATACGGCGCCTGCGCACCGACGTTCGGCTACTTTCGGAAAATCGTGACGCGATGGATTCGACCGTCGGAAGCCTGTCGGAAGACTGTCAATCCCCGAAGACCAAACCCGGAAGCGACGGAGAAGATCGCTCTCTACAACGGTAAGTACAGCGTCGATTTTAAAACAACTAGCCGATTCCCCTAGACAAAATGAGCATCAGACTAAGGGTAAAACTTTTTTGGAGGGGGAACTACCGCTGCATGTACATTTACGTCGGCAGAATGGCACGGACTGGCACATTGGCGTACCTGTACGTGCCTGCCTAGACGTGGGTCGGGGGTCCGATCGGGACCCCCCCCCCCGGTACATGCGGCGGTTCCCGTGGCTGTCCGAGCGATCCGGGATGAGGGGGCGGCTGTTCGTTTTTGTCTGCCCCCTCCGGATCGCTCTCAGCCAATCCGCGCGCTCCCCCGTGTGTCACTTCCTCTGTCTGTATAAACACAGGAAGAGGGAAGTGATGTGATCTCTCCTCTCGGCAGTATTTTCAACCGCCGCTGAGGAGAGATCACATCACACAGTGAGTCTGCACAACACTACACTGACACCAGGACACGCAGGCACATTTAACCCCTTGCGATCACCCCCCTGTCACAGTGTCACTGAATGCAGTGATCATATATGTACTGATCACTGCATTTAGTGTCAGTGTGACAGGCAGTTAGTGTTAGGTCCAGGGTAGCCCCCCCCTAATAAAGTTTTAACCCCTTGATCACTGCCCTAGTTAACCCTTTCACTCCCTATTGCCAGTGTCACTAAGCGATCATTTTTCTGATCGCTGTATTAGTGTCGCTGTTCCCGCTAGGTAGCTATTTTTTTTTTTTTTTTTTATTGCTATTTTTTTTTTTTTTTTTACTAAAGACATGTGGCTGAATAAATTTTGGCCTAAATGTTTGATTAAAATTTAGTTTATTTGATTTTTCTTATAACAAAAGTAAAAAATATTGATTTTTTTTTCAAAAATGTCCCTCTATTTTTGTATATAGTGTAAAAAATAAAAATCGCAGAGGCGATCAAATACCACCAAAAGAAAGCTCTATTTGTGGGAAGAAAAGGACGCACATTTTGTTGGGGAGCCACGTCGCACGACCGCGCAATTGTCTGTTAAATCGACACAGTGCCGAATTGTAAAAACCCCTTGGGTCATTAAGCAGCATATTGGTCCGGTCCTTAAGTGGTTAAAACAACGCAGTGCCGAATCGCAAAAAATGGCCTGGTCAGGAAGGGGGCAAATCCTTCCGGGGCTGAAGTGGTTAAATAAGGCTAGTAGAGATCAATGCTATTACCCTAATCAATATTCCCACTACAAACTGCTATGGTCCAAGGGCTGCTCATCATATACCAAAGGGCTGCAGGTTAGGCACTAGGGAAATAGAGCAAAGTTAGGAGATACAGTCTGCCAAGATAGCAGAGTATAAATGATCTTCAATTGCAGAGACCTTTCAATAAGGTTTTTTATTTGGGTGGAAGACGGCTCTGGCCTGGTACCGCTGGAGGCTGCCTAGCGGCAGATTACTGCTTCCAATGGGTTATATCCCAATTGTAGATGGTAGGAGATAGACTCTGTTGGGGTCTAGGGTTGCTAACAACAATAGGGGCATTAACGCAGGGAACACTTGGGTGATTGGAGAGGAGCGCCCAATGTCCAAAAAAAGTCTCCTTTGATGATTTTCATAGTTAACCACGGCCACTGCATATGTACGGCCGGGTGGGCACTCTCTCCTTCTGAGTGGACGTTCAGGAACATCCCTCAGAAGGAGGGGGATTTTAAATCATAATGGGCATGGCAACAGAAACTACCCAAATGACCCTGATCAAAAGTTTACATGCTGTCAAGGAATACTTTGTGACTGCAAAGGAGGAAACCCAAAACGTATATGTAGCACTACCCCCTCAGGAGCCGCTGATTAGATTGGGACGGCATGTTATGTTACCTCTGTGATGTGTCTAAAAATTATGATGATGATGATGCAATAATGGAATGTCCAAACAGCAGGGTGTCGTTTTCTGTGCTTTTATTTCTTGCCCAACATGCCAAACAGTTAACTTGAGGTAGATAGAAATAGGTTGGTGAAAGGAGAATTTGAAGATTCAGGCCTATAGATCAGGGTTTGACAAATTTTCTTGGAATCTAGGAGCCAGCTAAAAAAGGAGCCAGAAAACGCACCCCGTCCCGACGAGCTTGCGCGCAGAAGCGAACACATACGTGAGCAGCGCCCGCATCTGTAAACGGTGTTCAAACCAAACATGTGAGGTATCGCAGCGATTGGTAGAGCGAGCGCAATAATTCTAGCCCTAGACCTTCTCTGTAACTCAAAACATGCAGATTTTTTTAAACGTCGCCTATGGAGATTTTAAAGGTTAAAAATTTGTCGGCATTCCACAAGCGGACGCAATTTTTGAAGCATGACATGTTGGGTATGAATTTACTCGGTGTAACATTATCTTTCATAATATTAAAACAAATGGGGATAACTTTACTGTTGTCTTATTTTTTAATTAAAAAAAGTGTAATTTTTTCCCAAAAAAGTGCGCTTGTAAGACCGCTGCGCAAATACGGCGTGACAGAAAGTATTGCAACGATCGCCATTTTATTTTCTAGGGTGTTAGGATAAAAAATATATATAATGTTTGGGGGTTCTAATTAGAGGGAAGAAGATGGCAGTGAAAAATAGTGAAAAATTACATTAGAATTGCTGTTTAACTTGTAATGTTTAACTTCTAATACCAACGGCCACCACCAGATGGCACCAGCTTACACATCTGGTGGTAATAACTTGTAATACCAACGGCTCACCACCAGATGGCGCCAGCTCACAAAAGCTTCCGACGGTCGCATACAGCGCGTCACGAGTTTCCGAACGTCGACTACTTTCGGAAACTGGTGACGCGTTGTATGCGACGGTCGGAAGGCTGTCAATCAAATAGGAACGCCCAGTCCCGCAGCCCATACCTGGAAGCCGCAGAGAACATCTATCTCTAAAACGGTAAGTACTGCATTGATTTTAAACAAAACACCCGATTCTGCTTCCCGTAATTAGGCCCAATCTAATGTTAAAAATAGATTTTTTTGGGTGAACCTCCACTTTAAGAACTGGGGTATGTAAACTTTTGATCAGGGTCATTTAAAGCGGGAGTTCACCCATTTATTTATTTTTTTCTCTTTTCCCCTTAGATTCATGCTCGTTGTGTCTAGGGGAATCGGCTATTTGTTTTAAAATATGAGCAGTACTTACCCGTTTTCGAGATGCATCTTCTCCGTCGCTTCCGGGTATGGGTCTTCGGGAGCGGGCGTTCCTTCTTGATTGACAGGCTTCCGAGAGGCTTCCGACGGTCGCATCCATCGCGTCACTAGTAGCCGAAAGAAGCCGAACGTCGGTGCGGCTCTATACTGCGCCTGCGCACCGACGTTCGACTTCTTTCGGAAAATCGTGACGCGATGGATGCGACCGTCGGAAGCCTCTCGGAAGACTGTCAATCAAGAAGGAACGCCCGCTCCCGAAGACCCATACCCGGAAGCGGCGGAGAAGATGCATCTCGTAAACCGTAAGTACAGCTCAAAAGGGGAAAAAGTATATTGTAGGGGTGAACCTCCGCTTTAAGTAGTTTCTATTGCCATTATGATTTAAAAATAAATAAATACAGTTGATTGATGATAAATGGCTTCAGCGAAACACTAACCATGAGTGAAAGAAAAGTTTTTGTGTTATCATTCACATTCTCTGAAAAATGGCCAAGAAATCATAAATTCTGCCAGGGTATGTACATTTATGAGCATATATTTAGTATTTTTGTATAAACCCAACTGGTTCTCCACTCTTCTAGAATTCACAAAATTAGAGGAATTTATGGGACATCTGGGAAGAAGAGAAATCCCAGATCTTTTCCAGTCAACGACCTGTGACTCTCTCCTCGGCTATTAGGAACAGTTGGTAACCATGCATCAGTCAAAGGATGTAAATGAATATTTAATGATTCTTACAATAACCATTCCCTAATATAGTCATTAATTTGTTAATGAGTCATCAATTAGAGCAAATGATCCACCCAAAGAGTCCTCCTCAGCTGTCATGTCTTATACAGAATGACATACTTGCTCCAAAGCACTTTGGCGGTAATTGAAGGCGCACAATGGAGTGCTGTCATAATTACCCCACTAATCGTTTATTTTGCAGAGAAGTGAGCGCAGTGTGACGGGCAAGAGGCTGCGGAGGAATGCAATGTTTGGCATGCTATAAACAGGTCTTTTACTAACAATTCTGTCTCTCTGGTAATCTGAAGGGGAAAAGTATTAGAAATAATAGAGACTTAAAATTTTAAGGAGAACTGACCAAGAGTGGCCTATATGGCCAAAGCATTGTGGACACCTGACCATCACACCTATATGATCTTGTTGGACAATGGACGTCTCCTTTCAAAACCATGGACATTAACCACTTGACCTCTGGAATGTTTTACCCCCTTCATGACCAATTTTTTGCTATTTAGCACTGCGCTACTTTTTTTTTTTTTGAAAATCTTTTTATTTTATTTTAAATTGCAACAACACAAGACATACATACAAGACGTACAATAGCACAGCCAACATCTGGCTCAAAACCCAGCAAGGACCCGCGCAGGGGTCACAAGGTAGCAGTACAGAACCAAGACATGTTAGAGAATTAGCGACTACCACAACAAATTAACATTAATAAGGCGGTCCAGCTCATGCTCCAGGGGCAGGATGATAGTGGATGGGGTCGCCTAAGTCCCTATGCCAACAGGGGATGGCTCAACAAGACCTCAAGCCCCGCTATGAGAAATCATGTGTGTCACTTAGTCTGCTGCCGCAGTGGAGGGCTCAGCCAACCATTTAGACCAGACTCTCTCATATTTTTTCGGACAGCCTCTATGTACATAGGTATCTCTGTATAAAGGAATCACATTATTAACCAGAGTTTTCCATAGCTTCATTGAGGGAGGGGCCCTACGCTTCCAGCAAAGGACAATGGACTTCCTGGCATAGAACAGCAAGAGACCCAACAGGGTTCTCTCAGCCACCCTGGGCACCAGGTCCTCCACCAGCCCCAGCAGGCATATTCTTGGTGGATAGAACAATAGAAATACTTAACCCTTCATTCACTTCCAGAACGATTTGTGACCAAAAGACCGTTATGACCGGACAGGACCAGAAAATATGAAAGTAATCCCCTTGAGCATGGTCACAGCGCCAGCACTCCGGGGAGAGGGAAGACCTCATCCGGTGCACCCGGGCGGGAGTGAGGTATGCTCTATGGACAACTTTATATTGAATGAGGCGATCTCTCAGGGAGACCAGTATTTTAAACGGGAAGTCCCATATATCCACCCAGTCCTCAGAGTCCAGCTCCGGGACATCCCGGCCCCATTGCTGATGGAGAGCACTGCGCTACTTTAACCACTTGAGACCCGCGCTATTGACAAAAGACGTCAACAGCGGGGCTCTCAGGTGCCAACTGGACGTCTTTGGACGTCATTTAAAGTGCATTACCTGCGCGCGCCTCTGAGGGGTGCACATCGGGTAAACACTGTCCCGGCGCATCGCTGGGAAGCCAATGCGTGTACATGGGGGCCGCGATGTCCGCCGGGTACACACGATCGTCGGGAACACAGCCGGTAACAGCAGGGACGTGGAGCTCTGTGTGTAAACGCAAAGCTCCACGTGCTGTCAGAGAAGAGGAGACCGATCTGTGTCTCTTGTACATAGAGACACAGCATCGGTCACCTCCCCCAGTCACCCCCCTCCCCCCACACAGTTAGAACACACTGAGGATACACATTTAACCCCTTCCTCACCCCCTAGTGTTAACCCCTTCACTGCCAGTCACATTTATACAGTAATTAGTGCATTTTTATAGCACTGATCGCTGTATAAATGTGAATGGTCCCAAATTTGTGTCAAAAGTGTCCGATACGTCCGTTGCAATATCGCAGTCCCAATAAAAATCGCAGATCGCCGCCATTACTAGTAAAAAAAAAATCATAATTCTGTCCCCTATTTTGTAGGCGCTATAACTTTTGCGCAAACCAAAAATATGTCGAAAAATATGTATCGGCCTTAACTGAGAAAAAAAATAGTTTTTTTTAAAAAAAAATTGGGATATTTACTATAGCAACAAGTAAAAAATATATATTTTTTTTAATTGTCGCTCTTTTTTTGTTTATAGCGCAAAAAATAAAAACCGCAGAGGTGATCAAATACCACAAAAATAAAGCTCTATTTGTGGGGGAAAAAGGACGTCAATTTTGTTTGGGAGCCACGTCGCACGACCGCGCAAATGTCAGTTATAAAGCGACGCAGTGCCGGAAGCTGAAATTTCGCCTGGGCACGAAGGGGGTTTATGTGCCCAGTAAGCAAGTGGTTAACTGGCAATTGCTCGATCATGCAGCACTGTACCCAAATTAAATTTATATATATATTTTTTTCTCACACAAATAAGGCTTTAGATTGGTGTTATTTGATCACCACTGGGATTTTCATTTTGTATTTTATAAATGTTTAATAATATAATGTAAATTTTATTTTAACCCCCCCCCCCCCAAACAAATATATGCTTAACCACTTCCATACCAGGCACCCCCCCCCCCCCACTCCCTCCTGTCCAAGCCAATTTTCAGCTTTCATCGTGCTACGCTGTACCCAAACACATTTTTTATCATTTTGTTCCCATAAATAGAGCTTTCTTTTGGTGGCATTTGCTAAACAAATAACTTTTTCTTTTGTTTCTGTTATAAAATGTTCCCCTTAACTGATAGGCACTTATATGCAGCACTGATGGTCACTCATGAGTGGCACTGGTGGACACTGATGGGCAGGGCTGGACTGGGACAGAAATTTGGCCCTGGACTTCATCCAGATTTGCCCACTTTGACAGGTCTCTCCCATGGCGGCCGGACACCCCCCCCCCCCCCCCCCCCCCCTCCGGCCACCCAAGCCCCCTCTCCCCTACTTCACTAGCCACTAGCCATTCTACTTTATTACAGTAGAACGGCTGGTACTCTTATAGATAGTATCAGTGGGGAAGCTAGACATTATTTCACCCAGGGCAAAGAATCAGTTCGGTGCCCTCTTATGGGACAAGATTAGGCAGAAGTGAGAAACTCCCAGGACATAGCTGTTGAGTCAGCTGTCTGTCCCCTCCCCCCATGCTCCTCTTTAGTCCCCCCTGCTCCTCTGGTCCTCCTCCTGCTTCTTTGTTCCCCCCAGGTGAGCGCTGCGGGGAGGGAGAGACAGAGGAGCGGAGGGGGGCGGTAGTCCGCTGTCACGGAAGCCGGCCCACTGAGCCATCGGCCAGTCCATCCCTGCTGATGGGCGACAATCAGCACAGACCCCCCCCCCCTGTCAAGAGAGCATCCAATCGGCTCTCCTCTACTCACGTCTGTCAGACGCGAATGAGGAAAAGCGGATCAACGGCTCTTCCTGTTTACATCATGATCAGCCATGATTGTACACGGCTGATCACGTGCTAAAGACTCTCGGTCAGAGACACTTTACCTAGATCAGAGTTGCGGTGTGTCAGACTAACATGTTGCAACAACGATCGCCACGATGCGCGCCCCCGGGGGAGCGCAGCGGCTTGTTATCTTGTTATGACATCTGGTCCGGAGGATAACACAACCATTTTGCTGACATCATTTTGCTATATGGCGGGCAGCAAGTGGTTAAGTGTCACTTTACGTGAGCATGAAATTCTACTTTAAATCGACATTTTGAAGATGGTTTCAGTGATATACACAAGTTTTCTTGACTTGATTATCTGCCTTTTTTTTTTTTCCGTCTTGCTCTCTAAAAAAAGACCTTGTATACACTGGGCGTTTAACCCTCGTGCATGAGCCTCTGGCGTTTAGTGGTCGGCTGTGGGCATAGGTGCACCATCCAGCCCGTCCGCTGGTAGCCTGTCAAACTCTATGAGAGGCTGACGGCAACTGCGGCTGGGTGGTGCACCTAGTGGTACTAACCATGGGCGTCCGCTCCATAGGGCAAGGGAGGCCGTTTGCCCCCCCCTGGAATCAAGAGTAAGACACCACATTCAGCCGCGGGCCAGGGCCGCCGGCTCTGCCGATTGTCACTGTCATGTCTGTCAGTGTCATGTGTTGCATTGCATTTACTATCACGCTCCGCTCCCGCCCCTGTTTGCCGTCAGCCAATAGATTATCATCGGGCTGCTCGTTCCCCCCCAAATTTACAGCCCCGCCCGGCGCCTGTCCTGGCGGGGTGACATCACTCACGACGGGAGGGGATTATCATGGGACTGATGGGAGGAGCGTAGAGAGCTGCCCTACTGTACCAAGAGGAGCCAGCGCTGCCAAGGAGGAACAACTTAATCTTCATGCTGTGTAATGTAAAGGGGTCCAGTGATGCAGGGTGTTGTGTAATGTAAAGGGGTCCAGTGATGCAGGGTGTTGTGTAATGTAAAGGGGTCCAGTGATGCAGGGTGTTGTGTAATGTAAAGGGGTCCAGTGATGCAGGGTGCTGTGTAATGTAAAGGGGTCCAGTGATGCAGGGTGCTGTGTAATGTAAAGGGGTCCAGTGATGCAGGGTGCTGTGTAATGTAAAGGGGTCCAGTGATGCAGGGTGCTGTGTAATGTAAAGGGGTCCAGTGATGCAGGGTGCTGTGTAATGTAAAGGGTGCTGTGTAATGTAAAGGGTTCCAGTGATGCAGGGTGTTGTGTAATGTAAAGGGGTCCAGTGATGCAGGGTGTTGTGTAATGTAAAGGGGTCCAGTGATGCAGGGTCCTGTGTAATGTAAAGGGGTGCATGTGCTGTGTAATTTGAAGGGTCCAGTGATTCAGGGTGCTGTGTAATGTAAAGGGGTCCAGAGCTGTGGGGGGCTGTGTAATGTAAAGGGGTGCAGTTGTAGAGACGGGGTACACAGTAGTGACAAAGATATATTGAAAGATGCAGGGGGCACAGTGGGGTGTTTTTACATTTTAACCCCTGCTAGCGGTCGAAGAAAGGGTTAAATGCGACTGTGTATCGCTGCTGCCGAAGCGCCCCCCCTGAAAAAATGTCAGCGGACTCCCATAGTACTTGCGTTTAGGGCAGTATGCATCCAGGGAAGAATGCCTGGGACAAAGACTGCTTGTGTTCCTAGCATTTGTCCCCGAGTGCCTACTGCCCTAAACTTAAGTACGGGCTACAGTGCATTGAAAAAGTATTCATATTGGGATTTATGTGATAGACCAACACAAAGTGGCACATTATGCACTAGAAGGAAAATGATAAATGTTTTTCAATTTTTTTTTTTTACAAATAAATATGTGAATAGTGTGATGTACATTAGTATTCAGCCCCCCCTGAGTCAATACTTTGTAGAATCTCCTTTCACTGCAATTACAGCTGCAAGTCTTTTTGGGGATGTCTCTACCAGCTTTTCACATCTAGAGAGGGACAATTTTCCACATTCTTCTTTGCAAAATAGATCAAGTTCTGTCAGATTGGATGGAGAGCATCTGAACAGCAATTTTCAAGTCTTGCCACAGATTCTCAATTGGATTTAGGTCTGGACTTTGACTGGGAAATTCTAACACATGAATATGCTTTCATCTAAGTAATTCCATTGTAGCTCTGGCTTCTTGCAAACAGGACTTCTTATGGCTGTAGTGGTACCCTCTTAAGGGCTGCTGGGTGTTGTGGTCAGTCTGTCACCCTGCCCAGTCAGGCACAAAGCTCTCATTCACCTTCAGGCAGTAAACTAGTCCTTAAACTTTGTTTTGTGTTTTTATTAAGAGGAATACACTTGGATGGGGATGGGATACTCAGGAGATGCCCAAGCTCATTGCAGAAAAATATATATGGGACCGACTATATACACCTCCAGTATAAACAACTCCAATCTTCGACTCCAGCACATCACTTGCTTGTAGACTATCTCTCCCAAACACCTCCAGTCCATCACTTGCTTGCACTTCCCGGACCAGCTAGCACTGATTTGTAGGCTTGGTACTAGCTCAGCCAGGCCTAGTGTGAATGCCTTTTGCAGGCAGGGACCACGGGCCTCTTTAGTGTAGCAACAATGATAGGTAGTCCCGGTGCTAGCTGTCAATATGGCTACTGCTCCCAGTGCCATCTTTTCAGGCCCTGCCAGCCCTCCTGGCTGAAGCTGCCTCTCTCTAGTACCCGTGCCACCACAGTCCACTCCTGTGATGGAGCCAAATAAAATGTCTATGTTATCTTTCTCTTTTAACCACTCAAATATTATTATTTTATTTTCTTCTTTGTTATTTGTATTATTTCTTCTCTTTCGTGTGTGTGTGTGTGTGTATATATGTATATATATATATATATATACACACACACGAAAGAGAAGAAATAATAAAGAAGAAAATAAAATAATAATATTTGAGTGGTTAAAAGATAACATAGACATTTAATTTAGCTCCATCACAGGAGTGGACTGTGGTGGCACGGGTACTAGAGAGAGGCAGCTTCAGCTGTTTTCGTATTCATGTAACAAGATAGAAGTAATTCCCTTATTCAAAATGACAAACGGATGTTTTTTTCAATTCACTCCTTTTCCATCCCCTCCCATCGACCATGCAAGATGGCGCTGAGCTGTGGAATGTGGTCAAGAATAAATGTAACAAGAGAAAGACCATATGAATCGGCCAATCATATGAACCCATATGTCATGACGTTTGCTTATGTCACGTTGTTTATATAAGGGGCAGTGACCGGAATAAAGGCCTGTTGGAGTTGAGAAGGAACTTGTACTGGTCCGTGTGTTTCAGTGTGGTCTCTTCCGCATGCATGCTCTCTCATCCACATGAATTTGGCTCAGCGGCAGAATTTAACATGTATCCTGGAATTGGACCAGGAAAAAAAGTCTATTGCACTCCACCATCTGCACCTATCCCAGACTTCAATCTCCCAGTCCTCAGGTGTGCCTCCCCAGTAAGGATGAGCCGAACACCCCCCTGTTCGGTTCGCATCAGAACTTGCGAACACACCAAATGTTCGTGTGACCTTTAGAACCCCGTTAAAGTCTATGGGACTCGAACATTTGAAATCTAAAGTGTTAATTTTAAAGGCTAATCTGCAAGTTATTGTCCTAAAAAGTGTTTGGGGACCTGGGTCCTGTCCCAGGAAACATGTATCCATGCAAATAATTTTTTTAAAAACGGCCGTTTTTTTGGGAGCAGTGAATTTAATAATGCTAAAAGTGAAACAATAAAAGTGAAATATTACTTTAAATTTCGTACCTAGGGGGGGTGTAAAGTCAGCATGTGAAATAGCGCATGTTTCCCGTACATAGAACTGTCCCTGCACAAAGTGTCATTTCTGAAAGGCATTTAAAACCGGCTTTGCGGCTCTAATGAATTGTCGGCTCTGGCAATTACAGAGATGATTACTTGGAATGACGCGCTGGCGCTGTGACAGTTCTTATATAGGGGAATTTCACATGCTGACTTTACACCCCCCCTAGGTACGAAATTTAAAGTAATATTACACTTTTATTGTTTCACTTTTAGCATTATTACATTCACTGCTCCTGAAAAAACGGCCGTTTTTAAAACTTTTTTTTGCATTGATACATGTTTCCTGGGACAGGACCCAGGTCCCCAAACACTTTTTAGGACAATAACTTGCATATTAGCCTTTAAAATTAACACTTTAGATTTCTCCCATAGACTAACAGGGTGTTCTGCGGCTTTTCGAATTTGCTGCGAACACCCCTAATTGTTCGTTGTTCGAGTCGAACTTGAAGCTCATCCCTACTCCCCAGTCTTCTCCTTGTTCCTGTCCTGGAGACTCTGCCTGGCAGTGCTCTCCCGCTGTCCTCTTATACTCCTGTGCCACCTGTCTAGGAAACCTTCATGTGTCATTACTTACTATATTACTTTTTATTGCAATGTAAAAGGTGTCAGTTAACCTCTTGCCGATCACCAGCAGTACACTCGCTGCTAGCGGCGGCAGTCCTAGGTACTGCGACGTACCGTCTGTTGTATAGGGTGACCACATTTCAAAACTACCATTCAGGGACACCCTCCCTTCCCAAAAATCAGCTTGTGCTGTAACGAATCACAGCACAGTGATTGGACACAAGAGGCAGGATTTATGATTTCTCCTATTACAATCAGGGGGTGGGATTGTGCTCCTCCAGGCATTCCCGGCCAGGACAAGTACTGTCAGTGAGAAAAGTGGTGGCCTTTTTTGGGGGGTATCAGATTGGCCATATTGGCCCTGGGGGGACAGACCTGGGACACGTGGTCACCCTACCCCCTTCCCTCCGTATGGTACCAGGAAGGCTGTAAGAAAAGAATAAGGTAATGGATGGAGTCTGGAGTGTTTTTTAGGACAGTGCTGCTTTTCAGAGGACAGGTATGGTAGCCCTGAGCATCATTCCAGTGTGTGGGGCCTTGATGGGATTAAATGGCAGATGGAATGAACTGCCAAATGAGCAAATTCCTTTCATACAAAAGGCCTATTCTCCTCCGCAATCCTATTCCTGGCTTTTCACTGTAAATGCTTTGATTTCGGACTGCTTACCAGCAAAACACATTGACCACCGCACAGCCCCTCAAATTGTACATCCCCACCCCTTCGCCGTCCACATAGCTGTGGCATCCATTTTGTGTGTTACACTTCCCAAAGCAGCTGTTGAAAGCCTAGCAGAGATGAAATCCACAAATTGGATGTGTAGGTGAAATACTGGCTCTGTAACTGGTCGAGGCCCCAAAGAATAAAACAAGTTGTTGGGTGTGATTTTCAGGAGCCAAGTGTATGAACTGATTTGGATTTCCAGGTGCCACTTGAGTGAGCCGTCATTACAGCCATGATAGAAAGTTTAGTCTAGGGCAGTGTTTCTCAATTCCAGTCCTCAGGCACCCCCAACAGGTCAGGTTTTCAGGATTTCCATTATTTTGCACAGGTGATTTGATCAGTTTCACTGCCTTAGTAATCACCACAGCCTTTTCATCTGAGGGAAATCCTGAAAACCTGACCTGTTGGGGGGGCCTGAGGACTGGAATTGAGAAACACTGGTCTAGGGTGACCAGACATCCCCAGTTTCAGGGGACAGTCCCCAGATTGAGGACACTGTCCCCAGACCAAGTCTGTCCCCGGTTTTGTCCCTGGATTGTATTTGAACAGGGGCTGGGGCAATTTCAAAGACAGTCAGCGCAGAATTATAAAAAAAAAAACACCCCGCTCCGCCACTCCTACTAGCTGAGGGGGTGTATTTTTTTCCATTATCTGTGCCCTTTTCTGATGATCATGTGCTGGTCGGAGCGGAGGGAATATTTCTTCAGTTTTGGGTGCATGCCCATTCAGCTCAGCTCAGCTCACATTTTCTGCCTTGGCTCAAATCCCAGCCAGCCGCCTGCCTACTTATCTCCTTGCCTTCCCTGGCAAAGTGATCTTCCTCCGCACCCCACCCAGTAGTAGATGGGGCCGGAGAGTAAGACTTGACAGGCAGTGAGGCGGGTGGCGACAGGCAGAGAGTAGCCGATTGCCGCCTTTACTAGTAAAAAAATATGTCCCCGGATTTCATTTTAAAAATCTGGTCACCTTAGTTTAGTCAGACCAGTCAGCTTTAAAGGGGTTGTAAACCCTCGTGTTTTTTCACCTTAATGCATCCTATGCATTAAAGTGAAAAAACACCTTGCAGTGTCCAGTCCCCCAATCCCCCCCGTTTTACTTAACTGAGCCCTGAATTTTCGTGGGCGCGCTGCACTTAACCCTCTGGAGTTCACCAGAGTCCTCTTCCCCTCCTCCATGATGACATCACGGAGCTGGTGGATGTTAGAAAAATGGTGAAGTGTTCAATACTTATTTTACCCACTGTGTGTGTGTGTGTGTGTGTGTATTTATTTATTTATTTACACACACACCCTTATTATTAAAAAAGATGTTCCTGCCTCAGAACAGACTCTCATGTATCTGACAGACAGAAAATGATGTATCTGACAGACAGGAAATGATGTATCTGACAGACAGGAAATGATGTATCTGACAGACAGGAAATTATGTATCTGACAGACAGGAAATGATGTATCTGACAGACAGGAAATGATGTATCTGACAGACAGGAAATGATGTATCTGACAAACAGGAAATGATGTATCTGACAAACAGGAAATTATGTATCTGACAAACAGGAAATGATGTATCTGACAAACAGGAAATGATGTATCTGACAAACAGGAAATGATGTATCTGACAAACTTTGAAGAAAAATCAATGCTCATGTATACAGAGTTTTTAATATACCGGCATAAAAGGAATATATTTTCTCTGTCAACTTCTACGGAATCTAATACAGTGTAACAAAATAGAAATCCATCCACTTTATATACAGCACTTTGGAGGAAAAAATACAACAAAAAAAGTATTTTGGTCTTTACCAAAAAAAAAACTACAAAGTCCTTGTAAAGATTTTTTTTTGTTCCCAGATTTCCTTCAAATAAAACCTATACCGGCAATGCTCTGTTCTGGAGAAAGTGCACAAAACACAAAGGGTTGGAAAAACAATCCCAGAATTCTTGAAGCTACGCTTCTTATTCTATACAAAAATATCCCGATTTTGTTTTATTTTATTTTTTTGTTCCGACGCTATTAAATAAAATAATCAAAATTCTTTGTGTGGTTTTCCGGGGGTGGGGTATCCAGTGTGTAGCCAATTTGCCTCATTAAAAGGTCAGAATGGTCATACAGAAGTAATATTCGCACAAAAATTCATTGGTTGGTCTAAGGTGAGGTGGGGCCCAAGCGACGGCTGTTTGGTCAGGCTTAACATTGTAGTCCAGCAGGTAAAGAGCCAAAGACCTCCAAGGCCCCCACCATCTTAACTTCAGAACAGTGATCTATAGGATGACGTTTGTGTGAGAAGGAGACACTTAGTGGTTTTATACCCCCCCCCTCTTTTTTTTTATCTACCATATGTACAAGTGATATAGAATACAAAATAAAGGGTCCAGTAAAATCAGCAGACGTATGTACACTCTATTGTGTCTCCAGCTTATCTAACGACCTCAAGTCACAGTATACAGAGTTCATTAATACAAGTGCCTTGGACAAATTCTTCCTCTAAGGGAAGAGTACGGAGATTTTGTTCTACAAAGGTCCTTTGAACTGATTTCCGGACAGATGTTGCCTGATTGAAGGTTTGGAATTGGCGGCATCCCCCAGTTTTCTCCATACCACCTGCAAAAAGAACAGACAGATGTATGTACAATACATAATAATACAAATACATAATACAAAGCACAGAAAAAGCAAGTGTTATAAATGCTTTATTGCAGAGTTTTTTTGGGGGTTTTCCTTTCCATAAATTACTTTTTCAAATTCACTTGCAATGCGTCTTTGAACTTGCAAGAAAATATAACGAATCCAGGAAGAGTCAATTCCCTCACACAGCCTTCTCCCTCTATGCAAGTCACAACCCTTTCCCTTTTTGGGAGTGTCCAGTTAATTTTTGTGCTGGCCAAGCTCTTCTGCCCCTCCCTATATTATCACAATATCACTTCTGCACTAAGGAGTGGCACCAATCCTAAAGGAGGAATTCTCTCAAAATTCCAGGCATCTCCAGGAAAAATACAAACCCAGGTCATAGTCTTCTAGCAATTACTTGGCCGTTTGAAGACATTTGAGGGCCCCAAGCAAAAAAAAAAAAGTGCTGACATTTCAAGTTGAGAAGCGGGGGGGGGGGGGGGGGGTTGGCGTCTTACCTCTATCCTCCGCCTCACACGCCGGCATATTTCGGGGCCCCAGCAGGGAGGGCCCTTGCCGCATCGCTGTGTCCCCCTGCAGTCCGGTAGGCCGTGTACCATAACCGCGCGGTACAGGAGATTCAGTTTGCTGTTCCCGGGGCCGGACGCCGGACTGAAAGGAAGTGAACACTCAGTGTGTGCACTTCCTGTCAGTCCGGCCAGGAACAGGAACCTGATTCTCCTGTACCGCACGGTTATGGTACACGGCCGACCGGACTGCAGGAGGACGCAGCGGTGCGGCAAGGGCCCTCCCTGCTGGGGCCCCTGGCCAGCTCGGGGGCCCCAGGCAAATGCTTGCTTTGCCTGTCGGGTTCCGACGGGCCTGGCTGGGGGATCCATACACACTGGGGTTGATTTACTAAAACTGGAGGCTACAAAATCTGGTGTAGCTCTGCAGAGAAACCAATCAACTTCAGCTTGTCAAAAACATAAATAAAATAGAAGTTAAAAGCCGATTGGCTACCATGCACAGCTACACCAGATTTTGCATTCTTCAGGTTTTCGTAAATCAACCCCACTGTACATAAACAAAAAAGGGCGCACCAGCCTTGTGCATAATCTATTTAACCTTTTTTTAACAATAAAATGTAATATACTTACAAGACACATGTCTCTTTTTAGCTCTGAAGAAGAGGGGGCACCCTCGAAATGCATAAGCATCTGCAGGACTCGGGGACATCGTTCTGATGTATGAGGGCGTTGCCAGTTCTGGCTAAGTTGTTGGAAACTTGTATTGGGCTTAAAAGTGCCACGTGTCTTGGTAGTATATTACTTTTTATTGCCAAGTAAAAGGTGTCGGTTAACCTCTTGCCGATCACCAGCAGTACACTCACTGCTAGCGGCGGAAACAGCAGGTACTGCGACTTACCGTCTGTTGTATAGGGTGAACACATTTCAAAACTACCATTCAGGGACACCCTCCCTTCCCAAAAATCAGCTTGTGCTGTAACGAATCACAGCACAGTGATTGGACACAAGAGGCGGGATTTATGATTTCTCCAATCACAAGCAGGGGGCGGGGACTGTGCTCCTCCAGGCTTTCCCAACCAGGACAAGTACTGTCAGTGAGTAAAGTGGTGATGTGGCGGACTTTTTTGGGGGCATCAGATTGGCCCAGGGGGTGGCTGTGTCAGTTTCATTCCAGGACACTGTATTGTCCCGGAATGAATGTGCCCGGGACAGACCTGCAAAATGTGGGACTGTCCTGGGCAATCCGGGACATGTGGTCACCCTAATGTTGTAGTGTACTTTCAGGTTTAGAGGCGCTCATGCACGCACCCCGTGCTGAGCTGTGCAGTGATTGGACACAACACAAATTTGACAGTAGGTTACAGCCAAACATGGCTGTATACCTGCTGACAATCTGTGGCTGTGGTCAATCACAGCAAAAAGATCTGGCTGGATTTCTCTCTGTTATCAGTTACCATACAGAAATGGAGAGACCCAAACAGATAAACTGTGAGCAAAAGCAGCACACATACACTTTTTAGGCACACAGTCAACCCCTTGATTGCCCTCCTGATCACGTCGGTCACCTAGGCAGTGTCATTAGTACAGTATTATCACAGTGTCAACCAGTGTCCCTCCCATTCAGTGCCAGTTAGCACCAGATTACCCACCACACTATTATATTCCCACTATAGGCTACTGATTACCACCATTACTAGTATAGTGTCTGTACAGATCAGTATCAAGATCAGAGCTATACTAGTGTCCCCCAAAAATGCAGTGTTAGCAGGATCATCCCAGATCACTGTAACATGTACCAGAATACATTTTGGCCTACATTTATGAAGACATTTGATGTTATTGGGCATTTTGTTTTCCAAATTTTCGGCATTTCTTTGTTTATATAAAAAAAAAAAAAAAAAAAGCCCAGTTGTGATCAAATAGCACAAAAATAAATCTCTTTTTGCGTACAGTGTTGCACGGCCGAGCAATTGCCAATTAAGTAGCATGGTGCTAAATAGAAAAAAAATACCTTGGTCTTGTAGGGTGTAAAACCTTCCAGGGCTCAAAGAGTTAATGCACAAAGCAAGTGCGCCCTCTTGTTTTTTTTATGCAAGTGTATGGACCCTTCCTACATTACTTCTTATGTAGCTGTCAGTGTCATGGAGGGCCCATTCATACCAGGTGCGATCGGACTGCATTGGGCAGCTATTCCAGTGCAGTCCCACCCCATGACATGGTAAAATGCTTTGTCTCCTTCTATCCCCAGTTCACACCACTGCATGCAGTACTTTTTATCCAGTGCAGCACATTGCGAGACAATCCACCGCCTCGCACCAGGTGGCCAGCAGTTGAATTTTATGAGATGTCTGTGGGACATCTAAAAAAAAAAGTTCATTAAAAAAAACAAAAAAAGAAAATGCACGAGATCAGCGCATGAGTACTGCTCTGATCAGGTTGAACCGCACTGCACACCGGCGACTGCTTAGTAATGCAGCAGCCATTGTAAACATTTCCTTAGAGCGGATCTTCACCCATTTAAAAAAAATGTATTTTGTTTCGACTCCTCCCTTTAATGCGATTGCTTAGAAAATCCAGTTTTGCTAAAAAAAGGAAACTTGGCCAAAGAGATTTTATGAAACTTCTCTTGTGGGTCACAGCAGCACGATCATTTGGTCCTCCTGTGACCCAGAGTCAATTGATAGCAGCTTATTAGGCTTCATGTACACGGGACATTTTTACAACATCTCCTGAGCGATTTTACTTGACGGATAGTAATCCACTTTTAAAACGTGTTTGCCGCGTTTACATGCCGCGTTTGCATTTAGAAGCGTTTAAAGCGGGGGTTCACCCTAAAAAAAAATTCTAACATTACATTAAGCTCCATTTTGACATTGATTGTACGCAGATTTTTTTTTTTTGCCTTACATACCGTTATATCTTTATTTCCCCCCCCCCGGCGTGGGCGTTCCTATGCACAGGCTAATTGATGGACGTATGATATAAGCTTCCCCCCGGGGCATACGGCCGCGTCACGCGTTGCCGAAAGAAGCCGAACGTCGGTGTGCAGGCACCGTATAGAGCCGACTCGCAGTCCGGCTTCTTTCGGCAACTCGTGACGCGGCCGTACGCGCCGGGGGGAAGCTTATTTCATATGTCAATCAATTAGCCTGTGCATGGGAACGCCCATTCCCGCGGGATTCACTACCCGGAAGCCGGGGGGGGGGGGTAATAAAGATATAACGGTATGTACGGCAAAACAAAAAAAATCAGCGTACAGTCAATGTCGAAATGGAGCTTAAAGCGGATGTTTAAAAAAATTTTTTTAGGGTGAACCCCCGCTTTAAATTTTATTTTATTTTTTTAAATGCCCAAAAATGAAAAATGCCTATAAATTAAACGCAGGTTACCGCGTTTTAGGTCGGAAACTTTGGCGTCTGAGCTAATTTTTTTACTTTAAAAAAAAGGCCTATAAAACAGCAGCAGTGTACATGGGGCCTTACACACTAAAGAGTTCAGCAATGTCCACATTTGCATTTCTTTCAGTAAAAACTTCCTTAAACCCATGTAAATGACACTACTGCCTGTGCCTATGTGAGGTTACCAGTGAAGCGCTGACTAAACAGTATGTACTTACGTTGCACATTTCTCGGACAATCGCCTTCTCCTTCTCGCTGAGGTCCTCCTCATAGCTGTCCGCTACCTGCCTGTCCAAATTTTCATGCACTTCTAGCACCTGTGGGGAAAAAAGAAAAAAAGTGTTTGTGATCCACATTTTCTATAAGACTAAACAATTGAGAAATTGTATATTCTATAAGTAGGGCTGTGGGTCTCTCCAGGAGGCTGGGAACTTTTGCAGGGGCACTGTGGGAGGTTGGGGGGCAGTGAGGGACACGGTTAAGGTTTAGGGCACTATGGGGGGATGAAGGTGCTGAAGGTGCCGGTTGGCACTGTAAGAGCCTGGAAAGTACCATTTGAGGTTGGGGGTACTGTGGGCCACTATGGAAGGTTGGGGGGGGGGGAGGCACTATAGTAGTTTGTAGGCACTATGGGAGGTAAGGGGATCTGCAGCTGGCCAGAGGCCTGGTATAAGGGAGGCCACAGCCTGGAAGTAGACCATGGCCCAGTGGTTGAGGACCAGTGTTATAGAGTTACATAGTTGATAAGGTTGGAAAAAGACACCGGTCCATCCAATTCAACCTGAGTGGGTGTGTTTATGTCAAAACCATTTCCCATATCCCTGTATATTGCATTCTTTAAGGGGGTTGTAAAGGTACAATTTTTTTCCCTAAATAGTTTCCTTTACCCTAGTGCAGTCCTCCTTCACTTACCTCATCCTTCCATTTTGCTTTTAAATGTCCCTATTTCTTCTGAGAAATCCTCACTTCCTGTTCTTCTGTCTGTAACTCCACACAGTAATGCAAGGCTTTCTCCCTGGTGTGGAGTGTCGTTTCTCGCCCCCTCCCTTGGACTACCGGAGAGTCAGGAAGCCCACTAACACACAGCTTCTTTCTCTATCTGCAACGTAGAGAGCGTCCTGACTCTCCGGTAGTCCAAGGGAGGGGGGGGGGAGCACGACACTCCACACCAGGGAAAAAGCCTTGCATTACTGTGTGGCGTTACAGACAGAAGAACAGGAAGTGAGGATTTCTCAGAATAAATAAGGACATTTAAAAGCAAAATGGAAGGATGAGGTAAGTGAAGGAGGACTGCACTAAGGTAAAGGAAGCTATTTAAGGGAAAATAATTGTATCTTTACAACCCCTTTAAGATGTCCATCTAGGAGTTCCACATCCCCACCGAAAGATGATTATCTCTAAAACCTCATTGCTGTCAATGGGGCTGCCTACATGCAGCTAATCGAGGGGACCACCACTCGGGTTCTTGCAGCCCATCGCACACAGGGTGCATTCGCAAGTGTGAGCGCACTGTCAGTAACCCTTTATTCACAAACTGGTACAGAAGATAGACATCATGCAAGTTGTCAAAAGAGGACTTGCATCAGTTTCAAGGTACAACCCAAGGTTTGTTTCACACCTACAAGAGCGACCAAGTGTGGGTGCGTCGCCGCGCTTCCTTTGTAGGGCAGCCCATTCATTTCAATGTGCTGCCATATTAGCAAGAAACAGAAAAGTAGTTCCCGATTCTTTTCCAAAAAAGCAAAACACAGACCCACGTAGTGAACACATCTGCAGATGCTTGGCGGTGCTATCAACAATGAATGGCATCTGCTTAAGGCAGCGCATTTCTGTGCATGTCAGGAAGGCGCAAGAGTTTTCACACATTTCTGACACCCATAGATGTGAATCTAGCCTAACGGGAATCTTGGAGCTGCTTCGATATTTACTATTTTTCCCTATCGACGTACCTTCATCGCATGAACTACCGCTTCTGGTTTTTGCACCCCTGAGATGTAACCAGTAGGGGGAGTGGATGAGATGTCTGATGGTAACCGTGCCGGACCCTATAAGACAAATAGCGACAAGTTAGCTTGCATCACACTATATTTACAAGCCATCACAATCAACGCGCGACTAAACCCTCCTATCCTTTACAACCATGGAAGCTGCCATCTTAGCCTCTGATCTGCAGTCACCATGGAGCTGCATATGTGATCATTTAATGACGCTAGACATTTTATGGCTTGATGGTTTGTTAGAGAGCACAAGCAACTGTGACAGCCATCATTCATGGCATTCCTTGGATGAAAATTGATGGGTTAAGCTCCATTTTGAGATGCAAGAAAGGCTAACATTTTTCTTCCAATCGGAGTGCTACACCTATATCCATATACCTGGAATAAACACTCTTCTCCATCTCTGGGCTCCCAGACTGAACTACTGATCTTTTGAAGGCTCTTTGTAGATACTGCCTGTCTACAGTCATGGCTGGGTACCATTTCCTGATGGTGGCAACAGTGGAACATCGCCCTCTAAACTCTGCTGGTTGGGTGGTATTGTAATAGTACTGTCTCCCAAACCAGGGACCGAGCAGGCCAGTGTGATGATGCTTGAGGAGTATCTGAGTGCCAATCTAGGGACCCAGCAGGGAATGCGAGGGTGACTCTTGAGGAAGATCCTCAGTGAGCAGATTGGAAGAGCTCAGGAGATCCAGTGGCAGTGGATCAGTGGGACTAGGTCAGGGATCCTCAAACTATGGCCTATACAGCTGTTGTGGAGCTACAGATCCCATGAGGCATTGTAAAACTCTGACATTCACAGACATGACTAGGCATTAGGGGTGCAACGGATCTTGACCGATCCGCGGAACGCACCGCCGGCTAAGGCCGCGGCTTTGGCCTACCTCCGGAGCGTTCGGCCATCTTGGTACACCTGGCGCGGCGGTGCGCGCTGACGTCATCACCCCTCTGCTCGTGGAGCTTCTATTCTACGAGAGCGCGCAAAGCGGTACGGTACAGTGCAGTACAGTGAGTTGGATCATTTTTGGACTGGCTTTTATTATGCCTAAACTATTGGCTAACTAATGGTAATGGCTATTATTACTAATATGTGGGGGCAATGTTATACTAGTACTACTGGCTATTATTACTATTGTCATGTGGGGGCAATGTTAAACTACTGGCTATTATTACTAATGTGGGGGCAATGTTAAACTACTGGCTATTATTACTAATGTGGGGGCAATGTTAAACTACTGGCTATTATTACTAATGTGGGGGCAATGTTAAACTACTGGCTATTATTACTAATGTGGGGGCAATGTTGCACTGGAACAGTGATGGTGATGACGAGTGGGGGGCAATGGTGGATTGCGGGATGCAGTAATTTCAACACAAAATGGAGCTTATTTGCTTAAATACAGTATTTGTAAATCCGACGGACAGTTTAAATGTTAAAATAAAAGTGAAAATCAGAGGTGTTATGTCACATTAGCAACCATGTGAGGTCAGCAGGTTTGCTGCGGCTTTTAAAAATTAACATTAAACAGTCCAATTTCAGATTTCCAAATACTGTATTTAAGCACATGAGCTCCGTTTTGTGTTGATCCGAAAATGATCCGATCCGTGACTCCTGATCCGAGGATCGATCCGATCCGTGAGTTTTTTGATCCGTTGCACCCCTACTAGGCATGATGGGAATTGTAGTTCCTGAACAACTGGAGGGCCGTAGTTTGAAGACCCGTGGTCTAGGTGATAGACTGGGAGCTCAGTTGAGTGAAGATCTAAAAAAGGAGATTGTGGCGGGGAAAAAAATTACAACCTTTGTTAGAAACTGTTCAAGATTGTTGCCATAGGAGACAGCGTGTCTACACATGCAGATGTGGTGTCTTGCTTATGCCTTTCCCTGCATGGCTGTCAGTCTCAGAGTCTGCCAAATTAACATTGCAACTACTAAAGGGTATCCTGGCCCTAACCCTCACTCCCCCAGTTCTCTTCAAGAGAAAATAAATCTTTGCATTCAAGAAGTGTCTGGCACCCATTAATCTACCCTACACTTCACCCACCATGCCTCGTAACCCACGCTACACAGAAGAATGTCAGCTGTCCCTCACTATGGAGGTCACTATTAGGCCTGGAGAGGGTCGGGACTTGGCTAATCAATATACGCTTATTGGGATTTTTTACCTGCGTATAAATCAATGAAATTTTTTTTTTTTTTTTTTACAAAATTCCATATTGCTGGACATTATTTTCCGCCCATACGACACATCCCAACAAAAGCTGGAAGAACATTTACGTGCATGTGCACACATACGCATATTTAAAATACTACCCATCCTCAACTTCTTTAAACAGGAATCGAATGTTCATACATCAGTACATGAATCTAAACCCAAAAATTAAATAAAAAATAATAAAAAGTTTTCACTGAAACCGCGGCATATTATTTTCTCCAGCAGTACAAGTGCTCTATAAAAGGTAATATGCCGAGATCACTAGGCAGTTATGTGCTGAACATCCAGCGGAGTAGGTAAAGCTATGTAATCCACGGAAGGTCCTGTCTCCAGCCGTGCGCCGTCTCTCAGATCTAGCACATAATGTGACAGCTGCAGCATCTGTTCAGCAATCATCCTGGTTATGTAAGGTGACGCCTGGGAGAGGGAGCGATCACGCACACAGATGGGCACGGGGGAACGGTAAGAAAAAGATTCTGAAGCGGCTGGACCATTGCCAGCCATCATTAAATAAGCCAAAATAAACGTTGCATTAAAAAGGAACCTGTCAGGATGCCGGTTATCTGTCACAGCAGAGAAGCCACCGCCGGGCCAACAAGGAGAAGCTCCAAGGCAGAGCTTGCCCATAGAGCGTGGTTTATAAACACAATGACCACCGAGGTTGCTGTCACATAAATGAACCAATTAACAAACAGCCCCAAGAGAACAGAATCGTGGGTATTTCCCAGAATCCCGTGGGCCAGTGTTAGGGATGATTCGCTATTGGAATTCATCTTGCCCAGCATTGACAAGGACTCCTTATTAGAATGAATTGAGGAAAGTGAAAAAATGCCACTGGACTGGACCCGTAGCGTTGGCTCAATGGTATTGCGATCTTCAAGTATTGATGTTAATGTTCTGGTAATTAGGGTGACCACATTTCCAAACTACCATTCAGGGACACCCTCCCCTCCCAAAAATCAGCTTGTGCTGTAACGAATCACAGCATAGTGATTGGACACAAGAGGCGGGATTTATGAGTTCTCCAATCACAAGTATGGGATTGTGCTCCTCCAGACATTCCCGGCGAGGACAAGTACTAGTGAGTAAAGCAGTGATGTGGCAGCCTTTTTTGGGGGCATCAGATTGGCCCAGGGGGGGGGGGGTGGCTGTATTGTCCTGGAATAAATGTGCCTGGGACAGACCTGCAAAATGCGGGATTGTCCCGGGCAATCCGGGACACGCGGTCACCCTACTGGTAATGCAATGTAACAAAAAAGGAAATTGAAGCGCCACACCACTGCTAAAGGGTCTAGATACAACTTTATTCCAGTAAAGGTCAGGAGGACAATCCAAAGAGTAACCAACGTGTTTCAGGGGTCCAACAGCCCTTCACCAAGGCTTGATTGACAACAATGTGAATAGCCTAGATGTGAACCGAACCTATAATGGGATTTCTTCCAGTGTGGTTACAAGCACAGGTCTTGTCAGCCGCTGGTTCAGTAGCCTGCTAAACCACTACTGGTGAAGGAAGGAACCCTTGATCCCCCTGAAACGTGTTGGGTACTTTTGGATTGTCTTCCTGACTTTTACTAGAGTAAAGTTGTATCCGGACATCTTAGCAGTGGTGTGGTGCTTCAATTTCCATGTTTGTTTCATTATTAGAATGGCTCCATTGTAGTGTAGAAGCCACACGGTAATCACCTTCAACCCCACAAAATCCCCCGTGTTTCAGTCTGTCCTCCTGGGTACTGTGACCACATCAGATTGGCCCAGGGGGGGGGGGTGGCTGTATTGTCCTGGAATAAATGTGCCTGGGACAGACCTGCAAAATGCGGGATTGTCCCGGGCAATCCGGGACACGCGGTCACCCTACTGGTAATGCAATGTAACAAAAAAGGAAATTGAAGCGCCACACCACTGCTAAAGGGTCTAGATACAACTTTATTCCAGTAAAGGTCAGGAGGACAATCCAAAGAGTAACCAACGTGTTTCAGGGGTCCAACAGCCCTTCACCAAGGCTTGATTGACAACAATGTGAATAGCCTAGATGTGAACCGAACCTATAATGGGATTTCTTCCAGTGTGGTTACAAGCACAGGTCTTGTCAGCCGCTGGTTCAGTAGCCTGCTAAACCACTACTGGTGAAGGAAGGAACCCTTGATCCCCCTGAAACGTGTTGGGTACTTTTGGATTGTCTTCCTGACTTTTACTAGAGTAAAGTTGTATCCGGACATCTTAGCAGTGGTGTGGTGCTTCAATTTCCATGTTTGTTTCATTATTAGAATGGCTCCATTGTAGTGTAGAAGCCACACGGTAATCACCTTCAACCCCACAAAATCCCCCGTGTTTCAGTCTGTCCTCCTGGGTACTGTGACCACACTGACCAAATTTGCTGACACAGTAAGAATCTCTTCAGAATGCCGCCCCAGAAGAAAAGAGCCTCAAAAGGATTCCCCTTGATCAGCACTGTTACGTGCTCAACTTGTTGACCCCATTCCCCAACCAACCCTATCCACTACACAGATGTATACTTACCTCAATCAGGCGGCTGCAGTTCAGCTGTTTGTTTACAATCGGCACTGCAAGTCTTTACCACCCTGGCTAGGCTGTGCTTGCACATTACAGCCCTATAAACTTGTATGGGACCACCTTCCTTCATCTCTAGCCATGGGGTAGAGCCGATCCTGGGCAGGTGCGCGGTGTGCACTGCACCCAGGCGCAGCAGAGGTGGGGGCGCCGAAGCGCCAGAGTGCTCCCCCTCCCTCCTCCTCACCTTAACCTTGTCTGTGTCATGCACATAGTGGCATTGCAAAGGGAGAGCAAGTTTTTTCCACTGGGGGCCAGGGGGTCACATGTAGCAGCTGGGAGCTTTCTCTGTCTGTCACCCAGCACGCACAGGAGAGCATAGAGAGAACCGAGCTGGGGGAGGATCCTCCCATCGCCCCGCCCACCTAGGTACTAATGAGCTCCCTCGGAGGCTGTGCCCAGCCCCGTTGCCATAGAAACATTTGTAATGGGGAGGAGTTAGTAAGATGACCACGCCCATGTGGGGGGGCGCCAGAAATATTTCTACACCCAGGCGTCTGTGACCCAAAAATCGGCCCTGCATTGGGGCACAGTCTTATAGAAGTCTAAAAGGCATTAAGATGTAGATTCAGCCAGGGCAGTAATGCTGGATGTAAACAAACAGAGGAACAGCGGCTGCCAGATGGAGTAAGTTTACATCTGTGAAGGGGGATGGCCTGTGCTTTCAGAAAAAAATGTGTTTGGAGGGCTTAACTAATCTTCAGGCCTAAAATATGGATTTAATGTGCGCAAAAAAAAGAAAGGGTAAAAACAGCCCTGGCAGTGATAGGGTTAAATGATAAATGCACTTTGGGACAAGGTGAACTTTTCCTCTTTGCCGGCCTCTCTTAACCTGGCCCACCCTCCCTTTCAACAGGTCTATACTTACCTCAAATTCCACACTCGTGGTTCCAGCGTCGTTTTATGTCCAGCGATGCAAGTCTTACACATCGTGGACGCACCCGCTCATTACAGTCCCATCAACTTTTGTGGAACCTCCTCCGATCGTCTCTGGCATCAGGACACAGCCTCATAGAAGTCTAAGGCCTCGTACACACGACCGAACATGTCTGCTGAAACTGGTCCGCTGTCCAGTTTCCGCGGACATGTTCGGTCATGTGTACGGCCGACCGGACAATTTTCCGGCGGATCGGACAGGTTTCCAGCGGACAAATGTTTCTTAGCATGCTAAGAAACATGTCCTCTGGAAGCCTGTCCGTCGGACATGTTCGGTCGTCTGTACGACTCACCGGACATGTCCGCTCGGCCGAAAGCCCTCCCATCCGTCGAAGTGATTCGACGCATGCGTGGAAGCATTGACCTTCCAGGGTCGCACACGTCGACGGGGCGGCCACGTCACCGCGTTCGCTGTCCGCGGGAAATTTGGTCTGATGGTGTGTACAGCCATCAGACCAAAATCCGCCAGCGAACATGTCCGATGAAAACGGTACGCGGACCGTTTTCATCGGACATGTCCCGTCATGTGTACGAGGCCTAAGGCCCTGTACACACGATCAGTCCAAACTGATGAAAACGGACTGAAGGTCCGTTTCATCGGTTAACCGATGAAGCTGACTTATGGTCTGATGTGCCTA
>NC_053501.1:24508097-24640597 GCF_905171775.1 Rana temporaria
ACTCTGCTGTACAGGGACTGCAAGGGACTGATACCATGTCAGTGCTAGCAATTACAAAATACATTTAATGACATATTAATGAATAGTTTTATATTTGCCTGTATTTTTTTTTTTTTTTGCATATTTTCTGTTTTGCATCAAGTTCTGATGTGATGTTAAAAAATAAACCTGAATAATAACTGAAATTTAAGTGTAGAAAAAAAAGTTACGAACATTTTATTCTCCATGAACATTACAAAAAATAATTTGTATAATTTGTCTTGAAATGTTTACTTTTTCTGGTAGCTTAGTCTTTTGGAACGCTTCCAGTAGGGTGTTACAGCTACAAGATTTGCCAGTCATGCATATATGATACTGACAGATCCTAATGTCACTTGCGATAAACAAGGCATAGTAAAAGTAAAAAAGCAAGATAAAACTCCAAAAAAATATTAAAATAAATGGTGGCTGGGGTAATGTTTCAGCTTGCCTAAAATTTCCTGGCAACACAATAGCACAATCAAGAAATGGGTTTCTTCTTGGTGGGCATGGTGAGAAGGTAAAGAATTTGGTGTTTCATCGCCCCTTTATTTAGACTGATATATAGACCTTTACAAAAAAAAAAACTATGGACTAGATTCAGCAACCAGATACGGCGGCGTATCTCCAGATACGCCGCCGTAATTCCAAATCTGCGCCGTCGTATCTTTACGCCGATTCTCAAAGGCAGATACGTTGAAAAAATAGGCTTCCTCCGCCGACGTAACTTGAATACGGCGGCGTATAATTGTGTGCAATTTTACGCTGGCCGCTAGGGGCGCTTCCGTTGTTTTCGGCGTAGAATATGCAAATGACCTAGATACGCCGATTCACAAACGTACGTACGCCCGGCGCAATTTAGTTACGACGTTTACGTTAGGCTTTTTCGGCGTAAGGTTACTCCTGCTATTAGGAGGCGCAGCCAATGTTAAGATTGGACGTCGTTCCCGGTTCGAATTTTGAATTTTTTACGTCGTTTGCGTAAGTCGTTCGCGAATAGGGCTGGACGTCATTTACGTTCACGTCGAAAGCAATGACGATCTTATGGAGGGACACGTTAATATTTTTTGGAAATGGGTTTGCCTAAGTTTACAAAACTTATGTTATTCTCCCTTACTATTTTTATGGCTTTCAGTTCTTGTTTTTTGTTTGTTTTGTTCCGTTCACAGGCTGTGCTCGCTTCCCAGTTGGAGCTCTATTGTTATTACATGTGATTGTAACTTTGTAAACCATGTATTATCCCTACGCCCCATCTTTTTTTTCTTCTGTATCCCCATGAAATTTCAATAAAACGTTTAAGTAAAAAAGAAGAAAGGAAACATATATAATCAGCACTCAAAGGGTAAAGGGAATTGTGCAAAAAAAAATCAATAAAAAACACTTAGGGCCAGATTCACAGAAGAAGTACGCCGGCGTATCTACTGATACACCGGCGTACTTTCAAATTTGCCGCGTCGTATCTTTAGTTTGAATCCTCAAACCAAGATATGACGGCTTCTAGCTTCGATCCGACAGGCGTACGGCTTCGTACGCCTTCAGATCGTAGGTGCAATACTTCGGCGCCAGCTGGGTGGAGTTCGCGTCGTTTTCCGCATCGGGTATGCTAATTAGCTTTTTCCGTCGATCCACAAAGGTACGCGCGGCCGTCGCATTCTCTTACGTCGTCGCTAGTCGGCGTTTCCTGGCGTATAGTTAAAGCTGCTATTTTGTGGCGTATAGATAGACTTGCCATGTTATAGTATGGCCGCGCGTCAAATTTTTTTTTTTTTTTTTTTTTGCGCAAGTCGTCTGTGAATAGGAAAGGACGTAACTCACGTCTAAGTTAAAAAAAATGACGTCTGTGCGACGTCATTTCGCTCAAAGCACGGTGGGAAATTTCAAAACGGAGCATGCGCAGTTCAATCGGCGCGGGGATGCGCTTCATTTAAATGAATCATGCCCCCTACCCGCCCAATTTGAAATACGCGCCGAGAGATACACTACGCCGCTGTAACTTACGGTGCAAAATCTTCCTGGATTCGACTTAGAGCCAGGTAAGATACGGTGGCGCCAGGGCAATTCTACGTGGATCTACCCCATAAGGTGCAAGAAATACCTCCTAAAAAGATGTCATATAGTGCATTGGAATACTAATGACAACAAAGTATATAATATAGTGCAAACATGTCCGTGTGCATAGAATTTGTATGCAGCATAATAATAACCAGCAAAACAGCAATAGACAGTCAATAATTGGTGAATAATCCATGAGTGAAAAAAAACGATCCATCCAGAAAGTGCACGGTGCACTGTAAACAGGTAAAGGGATCTGTCACTGGCAGCATCCTCCTAAGCACGCCTCTTATCAGATTTGCAGGACCATAAGATCCCTTTCACACTGAGACACTTTTCAGGCATTTTAGAGCTAAAAATAGTGCCTGTAAAGCTACTGAAAAGCGCCTCTCAAGCCACCCCAGTGTGAAAGCCTGAGTGCTTTCACACTGGGGCGGTGCACTTGCAGAACAGGAAACGAAAGTCCTGCAAGCAGAATTTTTGGGACAGTGGGGGAGCGGTGTGTACACCACTCCTCCACTGCCAAAGCCCATTGAAATGAATTGGCAGCGCTGCCGAAGCACCTGCAAAGTGCGAATAGTGCCACTATAACGGTAAATCTAGCAGCGCTTTACCACAAACGCCCGCACCACCCCAGTGTGAAAGGGGTCTTCGTAATAATGGTCAAACAGGCAAGAACAGCTTATCATCCAGGAAACAGATCACAGATCCCATAAACTGACTTGAAGATATTAATGAAAAAATACTGCCATAGTGAAGCCCATCAAATGATCAAAATGCTTTAATACAAAGTAGTGGCAAGAATTACCTCAATATAGGTGATCTACAGCATATAAAAGTACTGATGTGAGATGCAGCAGGCTGTTGGCATGTGCGATACCACTGGGTAGCAACTAGGCGTGCGTGATGTCGTCACCTCCAGTCCCAACACGTTTCGTCACCAAAGACGTCTTTGATGATGGGCCAAGTAACGGACATCTCACACCAGGGAATTTCCACTGTTCTTGCCTGTTTGACCATTATAACTTATGGTCCTGCAAATCTGGTAAGAGGCGTGCTTAGGAGGGTGCTGCTGGTGTCGGGCAGAGAGTGGTTGATTTCCGCCATTGTACATTTGTTTAGTGCAAATGGGGTGAAGTTGAATGTTCTCGACAGGCTCATTCATAAAAGATAAAAAATACTGCATTATGATCACTAGAAGGAGCGGAGGATCAGAATTTATTTCCTATGGTCCACAGCTACATCTAGTGGTGGTATTTCCCCAAATCATTCTATTTTTTTTATGAATTAATCAAATTTGAACTATAATGGAAATAGAAGGAGATATTTGTTTTTGTTCCTTTTGCCCATGACAAATGTACCAGCAGTTTCTATGGATAAACAGCTATGCAAGCTTTTTTTTTACAAATACTCATACACATAACGCATAATAAAAAAATAAAATAAAAACATACCCACTTTTTCCCAAAACCAAACAATTAATTCCCCATTCCTTCATTCAACTATTCCATTATATTGGACACTTCATATAGGATAAACAGGTTTGTGCTGCAGGCATGAGTCCGCTCATTAAAACCAAGCGTCCTGAGCATTAGTGGAAGGAGGATGAGCGCAACTCTGCGTGTAGTACAAATGGTCCCCCAACAGGGAATTGTGGTGAAGCTCTGTCAACGCTCCTTTCTCTCAAGGAAACCGCATGCTTCAAGATAAAGGTAAGGCTGCTACCTGGTTTTAATAATAATAATAAAAAATAAAATATATATATATATATATATATATATATATATATATATATATATATATATAAAAAAACAGTAGTAAATACCATAAATACCAGTTTTATTTAAATGCATGCTGTGATGTAGCACTAAATGTGTAAGAGAATATATTCTGTGGTAAAGAATAACAATGAGCTTGGGTTTGATCCAAGCCCTCCTGAACCTGGAAGTTGGCTGTCACTGCTGGACCAATGAGTCACAGGTAGGAGATTCCCTGTCCCACAGCCGACTTACACAAAGGCACAGGGATGCTGGTGACATCATTGACCTAATATGACCATGGGCCAGATCCACAAAGAAATTACGCTGGCGTATCTATTGATACGCCGCGTAATTTCTAAGATCCCCCGTCGTATCTTTGTTTTGTATCTACAAAACAAGATACGACTGAATGAGGGCTCGATCCGACTGGCGTACGTCTTAGTACGCCGCCGGATCTTAGGTGCATATTTACGCTGGCCGCTAGGTGGCGCTTCTGTCGATTTCCCCGTCGAGTATGCAAAATCAGCTAGATACGGCGATCCACAGACGTACATCCGGCCGGCGCATTTTTTTACGTAGTTTCCGTAAGGCTTTTTTCAGCCTAAAGTTACCCCTGCTATATGAGGTGTAGCCAAAGTATGGACGTCGGGCCAGGGTCGAATTTTCCGTTGTGTACGTCGTTTGCGTAAAACGTTCGCGAATAGGGCTTTGCGTAGAATGACGTTCACGTCGAAAGCATTGGCTTTTTGCGGGTTAATTTGGAGCATGCACACTGGGATACCCCCATGGACGGCATTCAGAAAAAACGTCATTTACGTAAGACGTATTAACATAAAACACGTCCACAACTTAGCCATTTGAATTGCGCGCCCTTACGCCAACACAGTTACACTACGCCGCCGTAACTTACGGCGCAAATTCTTTCAGGATATGGAAAATACGCTGAAAGTTACGGCGGCGTAGTGTATCTGAGATACACTACGCCGGACGGAAAAATGCGCGCAGGTACGTGGATCTGGCCCCATGTGTCCATCCACAGCTCATTGGCTCAGCAATGACAGCCAACTTTTAGGTTGAAACCAAACCCAAGCTGCATCCTAGTGAGGAACGCTATATGCAAAGGTGAAGGTGATAGGCCAACGGTAAAGGTGATAGGACATAGGGATTGCCCTTGAGTCTGCAGGAATGCATTGTTACTTTGGGGAGACAGTATGCACATGTTCTGGATTGAGCATTAAAAGGACCGTAGTGGTCCCCTGGAGAGGCACTGTAGTACAGTAGGATGTCTTCAATATAGATGCAATAATACTTTGCATTTCCATTATAAATTACAGGTTGACTTTTCTAAGGCAAGAGACACATACAACTTAGATTAACATTAGATCCAAAGTCCCTGTTCACTGTTCTGACTTCAGAAAAATAAAACTTGTTTGGTTACTTTACGTTTTTACAGTGAACGTGTTTTAATTAGCTCGATTTATTACCAGCTGCAAAATTAGCCTTCTGGTAATATATCTAGCTAATTAAAATACAGAAAATATTAACACTTAAACCACAATGTATAATGCCGCGGACACACGGTCGTTTTTTGTGATGGAAAAAAAAACGTAATTTTTTCTCATGAAAAAAAACAACGTTTTTCAAACTTCGTTTTAAAAAAAGACGTAGCATACACACCATCGTTTTTTCAAAGAGCTCTAGCAAAGCGCGTTTACGTTCAGCACGTACGGCGGCACTGTTCCATTCAAGCTCGCGTCATAACTTGCTTCTGAGCATGCGCGGGTTTAAAAACGTTGTTTTAAACGTCGTTTTAGCTACACACAGTGATTTTTTATGACACAAAAAACGACGTTTTGAAAAATGACATAAAAAATTGAAGCATGCTCGAATTTTTTTTGGTCGTTTTTCAGAAGACATAAAACAACGTTTTCCCCACACACGGTCATTTTAAATGACGTTTTTACGCGACATAAGAGTAGTTAAAAAACGATTTTATGGTCTGAAAAACTTTTCCTGATATCACAACCAAGAACGCTCATTAACATTAGAAGATAATCTGAACTCTCCCACTTTACTTTTATTCTAAATATAATTAAACACATCTGTTATCCAGCTGCTGTGACGTTGCCTTTTTGTTGTTTTTTTTTTTTTTACCTATCACATTTTTTTCCCTCATTACAGAAACATGATTATTGCTATTATTAGGAGAAAATGTGTATACAGTACCTTATAAACATGGAAATCTCCAGTGGTTATTCCAGACATAATGCAGCTTAATTCCTGTGTGGTATAAATGAGGAGCGGAGGAAACCTCAAAGAAGATTGTGCATGTGTGTGCGCGTCTGGTATCACACGCTGACTGAACTGAAGAGGGCGGCTTTCAACGCTGAACTTTCAATGGAACATCGACTGGCTCTGTGCAAGTTAAAAATTACATCAGCTGGGCTGGCACTGACTGATCTTTTTTTTTTTTTCTTAAGAATATATTATAAATAAAAATATATAAGCAATTTAAGAGAAAGCATAACGCCTTTTCATAATTTCTTTTTAAAGTTTTCAAGCTGATGTTATTTATATTTTTTAATTTGAAATAAAATATATTTGTAAAAAAAATTAATAAATAAAATGTAATTAAAAAAATCAGGTGTATCTAAAACCAAAACTTTTTTAGAGATCTTAATAGAGTAGGGAGTTGTTAGAATAGGGGTTTTTAATCTTATTTTTTTATTACATCCCCAATAGATTTGACGAATAAGTCCTACCCCCCTCATGTTGAAATCATCATCTCTACCAGTCCTAAAAGGTATCAATAGCTTTTTACTTTACACATGAATAGCTAAGAAAAAAAAATCATAGGGATTTTATTGTGTTTATTACAAAATTACAAAAGTTAGCTATGACTAGCTGTCAAAACATGGATTTGAGATACAATTACAGACTATTTTACTTCTTTGCCTCCATTGCTGTTCTGGAACTGATGTTAAAGCGTTTGTTACCCCAGCATTTCATTTTCTTGATATGCGCCTGCTGTACCATGTACTTGTTTGAGAAAGTATCCTATTCTCTTTGTATTGTTTCCTTTGTGTGAAATCCCTGGTGTTCCTGCTAGCCCCCTTGCTTTCCTATTAAAAACCGACCACAATGTGCTCTCCTGCTTAATGTGGTCAGTTCTTCACTGGGAAGCTCAGTGTGCTGCCATGTGTTACAAGGTTATCGTTTACAATCACTTTAAGTGGTTCCTTCATATGAAGAGTCCAATACTGGTTTGAATATACAGCCATGGCTAAAAGTTTTGAGAATGACACAAATACAAATTTTCACAAAGTCTGCTGCCTCAGTTTTTGAGATGGGAAATTGCATATACTCCAGAATGTTATGAAGAGTGATCAGACGAATTGCAATTAATTGCAAAGTTCCTCTTTGCAATGAAAATTAACTTAATCCCATAAAAAAAATGTCACTGCATTTGTGAAGAAGGCTTCAGGGTGCCCAAGAAAGTCCAGCAAGCGCCAGGACTGTCTCCTAAAGAGGATTCAGCTGCGGGATCGGAGTGCCACCAGTGCAGAGCTTGCTCAGGAAAGGCAGCAATTGGGTGAGAGCACATCTGCATGCACAGTGAGGCGAAGACTTTTGGAAGATGGCCTGGTGTCAAGAAGGGCAGCAAAGAAGCCACTTCTCTCCAAAAAAAACATCAGGGACAGATTGATCTTCTGCAGAAAATATGGTGAATGGTCTGCTGAGGACTGGGGCAAAGTCATATTCTCCGATGAAGCCTCTTTCCGATTGTTTGGGGCATCAGGAAAAAGGCTTGTCCGGAGAAGAAAGGGTGAGCGCTACCATCAGTCCTGTGTCATGCCAACAGTAAAGCATCCTGAGACCATTCATGTGTGGGGTTGCTTCTCATCCAAGGGAGTGGGCTCACTCACAATTTCGGTTCGGTTCCCTCGGTTCCTTGATGGGATGCTATTATCACTATTATTAGTTTAATTTAACATGATGGCCATTGGAGTAGTCGGCTACATACTTGTGCAATGCATATATCACCTGTCCCTTTTATTATGTTATCTTATGCGGGCACTTTCATATTTAATCAAGATGCATCCCCGTCGAGTGGATCATTCGATGATGTATTATCATGCATAGGAATACTGTATTCACAATCTAGCGTCTACGTGGAGGTAGGGGGACGCCCCCAGATTACATTCATACTAGCCGCGATTGGACGGGGACACCCTTGCAAATGCCTACGATTGGCTATCACTTCAAGTGGGAGGGTCCTCCACGATGACACACGATATGTAAGCCGCGAGCTGCGGCATGCGTGTACCCGCTTCAGAAGACGTTATACTTACGAAACGTACGTCAAGCGGATACACGCACGCCCACACGCACTTCCGGGTTAACCAGCTGTTTGTATGTGGAACGCAGGCTGGCGCTGACATCTTTTTGAAAACTTGAGTGCTGTGTTGGGAAGATATTGCTAGTACAAGCTAGCTGCATACTTGCTTTTCTTTTGCCTTCTTTGTTTTTAAAGTATTTTATTGGGGACTTTGTTCCGATTTTACTTTTATTTCTATTTTTATTACTTATTTTTTGTAACAACCTGTTTAACCTGTGCATGCCATGAGTGGCAGTGCGAATAAAACACCACATATTTGCTGAACCTACTACTCTATATGAGCTCATTTTTTTCCCCCGGAGGGACTTGGAAGGTCTGGGAGACCTGAATTACTGTGATTGGAATTTCTATCCAGAGGACCCAGGAACTTCCACCCAGAGGACCTAGGAAGGAGAAAGCCCTGGCGTTGGAGATTATACACATATATGCACTTTACCCCTGCAGGGGTGAGTGCCTCTGGTGAGTGGGGACCCAGGAGGGGAGCACCGGATTCACTGCGTGAATGTTCACCAACTGCCTACTGTGATCACTTCACTTAGATTGGAATCACCTGTTCACGAACATTTCCATTCACCATATAATTTTTTGATAATTTTTTGATATATTATTTTTTTGAATTTTTCTATATCTGATCAACCTATGAGGACTAATGAACTATTTTTCTTTGAATTTGTGATTTATTGATTTTTCACTACCTCCGAACTGTTCACCTGTGCACAGCCGACCCTGACCCAACCACGTTGGCAGGCGGCCATCTGTCACTTTATGTTTATTGTAATAATATCAATTGTATTTTGCCTAATTTTATTTTAGTGTTTTACCCAGTGCACACTGTGGTCTGATATAGCCTTTGTCACACACATTGGTTATTTTGTGATGGTATTTAGTGCCTCCATTGGTTGCTTGTGGGACTGACTGTCACATATACCTCACACTTATTATTTATTATACACAGCTTACTTCGTGTCTGAAAGTTTATTGCATTATTTATTTTCACTAGGAACTCTTTGGGCACTAGTGTTGGTTGGACTCCAGCCTTGGTTCACACACTGGTTTTTCTCATTTTGATATTATAAGCCCTTACCGAGACAGCGCCACGACCCCCACACCTCTTCTCACTCACAATTTTGCCCAAAAACACAGCCATGAATAAAGAATGGTACCAAAACACCCTCCAACAGCAACTTCTTCCAACAATCCAACAACAGTTTGGTGAAGAACAATGCATTTTCCAGCACGATGGAGCACAAGGCAAAAGGGATAACTAAGTGGCTCGGGGACCAAAACGTTGACATTTTGGGTCCATGGCCTGGAAACTCCCCAGATCTTAATCCCATTGAGAACTTGTGGTCAATCCTCAAGAGGCGGGTGGACAAACAAAAACCCACTAATTCTGACAAACTCCAAGAAGTGATTATGAAAGAATGGGTTGCTGTCAGGAATTGGCCCAGAAGTTGATTGAGAGCATGCCCAGTCGAATTGCAGAGGTCCTGAAAAAGAAGGGCCAACACTGCAAATACTGACTCTTTGCATAAATGTCATGTAATTGCCGATAAAAGCCTTTGAAACGTATGAAGTGCGTGTAATTATATTTCACTACATCACAGAAACAACTGAAACAAAGATCTAAATGCAGTTTAGCAGCAAACTTTGTGAAAACTAATATTTGTGTCATTCTCAAAACTTTTGGCCACAACTGTAGATCTGTGAAGTCACTGTCCATCTAGTGTTGAGCACTGATGGAGGGAGTGATGTTGCCCTCAAAACACGTTGGTAATTTTTATATGACTTTTTTTTTACCAGCAATTAAATTTATCTTGGACTCTTTCTTCCGGGTTTTGGTCTGGTGCACCCTTCTGTATTTCTATACAGGTACGTCATCTAGAACATCAAGCTGATGTCTACACTTTGATTGCAGACTATATCATGCAGAGAATCCTGTTTCAATTGTTTTAAAATTATTCAGAAATTCATTTCCATACCGGCAAGGGACTTTGAATACATTGAGAACCTCTGGGTTAGAACTTCTAACAATTTTTTTTTCCCAGTGTGTCCCATTATGCTTTACTTCCTGATATTTAACCTCCTGGTTTAACAAGGAAAAAACAAGGAGGTCCACACACAGATTAAAATGTAGCCAGTTCCTCCTGAACCAGCTGATATTTGTCCCTTGTGCACGCAGCTTTAGATGATTGTCACCAGAACAGGTGTCTCCATTGGACATTCTGCCCTCTGTTGCTATTCTAGTACCAATAGTAAAAAAAACCTGCCCATTGGAATGCATGGGCAGCGCTTCGGAAGCACCGCAACACTGGCATTTTTAACCACTTCTTCGGCCGCTAGCGGGGGTTAAAAAGCACCATGCTAGCGGACGAAAATCGCAGCTTAAACAAGCGGCGCTTTACCACTGACGCAAAGGCGGCCTTAGTGTGAAAGGGGTCTTAGTCAGCCTGCAGAAAGTAACAGTTTAAACTTGGCACTCACCTTCTGCAGGCTTCAGGTTTCAAGTATCAAAAATGTAAGATTTTAATACTGCTCTATTATGCCAGGAAGACCATTGCATCATACTGGCTACAATCTGACCCCCTGCTTATTGGTTTGTTGAAACGTTTAACCGCCTGCCATACATATACTGTGGTAAGGTGGCTCTATTGCGCAAAATCACGTACCTGTACGTGATTTTGGCAATAGCCACTGGGGGCGTACAGGAGACGTGATCGCGCGCTGATTGGCCACAGGGGGAGCCAATCAGTGGGTCCGCCGGACCGTTTCCAGCGGACATTTCTGCTCCCGATTTTGATCTGATGGCTGTACACACCATCAGATCAAAATCCCAGTGGAAAACATACGCGGTGACGTGGCCGTGCCGTCGCCGCGACGATGACGCGGTGACGTGCGTAACCCTGGAAGGTAAATACTTCGACGCATGCGTCGAATCACTTCGACGCATGCGAGGGATGGGGATTGCTTGGACTTATCCGGTGAGTTTGTACAGACGACCGGATCAGTTCAACGGACAGGTTTCCAGCGGATAGATTTCTTAGCATGCTAAAAAAAATGTATCCGCTTGAAAACCTTCGGCTGGAGAAATCTCCGCCAAAAAATTTCCACTAGGCCGTACACACGACCGGATTTGTCTGCTGTAACTGATCCGCGGATAAATCCCAACGGACAGATCCGGTCGTGTGTACGAGACCTGACTCTACTATAAGCCCAGGACCCACCTGCTCAATCAACCAGCCAGACTCCTGGCTGTTTCCAAAACCCGGTCCCAGGATTGGAGATTCCATCCCACCCATATCACTATGGAATCTCCGGGCTCCAGGTCCCCAAGTGGATTTTACAAACTTTGGAGGAAACTGATCAAACAGATTCCTCCACATTAAATAACCCTGGAGCCCCTCAACCTGCCTATTTGAGAATCATGGGCGACCATTACCAGGACAGGGAACTGTACTATCACAATATATTTAGCCGATGAAAAAGACATAATTATTGCAGTCTGAAGCATAACAATAATGTTTTATAAATAAAACAATATTCAAATTTTGCAAAACGTTTTAAAAAATTGGAAACCAAACTTTATACATTTGCCAATATAACGGGTTACCTTTACTGACGATGAAAATTAAAACCACTACAAATATTAAACTCTAGGAGAAAATAAAAATAAAATACTAACCTTACACCCTGGGTTCCAGTGTGCACCATGTGGTGGTGATGTCACTCTGCCTTCTCACCTGGAAAAGCTGAGGATCACAAATCTTCACAGGTCAGGAATGCATTTTTGCGAAATTTGGGATCCTTAGCTTTTCCAGGTTTCCAGGAGAATGCCTGCCAAAAATAAAAGGAATGGGCCAGATTCACAGAAAAAGTACGCCGGAGTATCTGCTGATACTCCGGCGTACTTTCAAATTTGCCGCGTCGTATCTTTATTTTGAATTCACAAACAAAGATACGACGGCATTTGGCTAAGATCCGACAGGCGTACGGCTTAGGATGCAATACTTTGGCGCCCACTGGGTGGAGTTTGCGTCGTTTTCCGCGTTGGGTATGCTAATTAGCTGTTTACGGCGATCCACGAAGGTACGCGCGTTCGTCGCATTCTCTTACGTCGTCGCTAGTCGGCTTTTCCCGCCGTAAAGTTGCGATTGCTATTTAGGTGGTGTCAAATTAGACAGCCCATGTTAAAGTATGGCCGTCGTTCCCGCGTCGAATTTAAATTTTTTTTTTTTTTGCGTAAGTCGTCCGGGAATTCGAAAGTACGTAACGCACGTCGCCGTTCAAAACATTACGTCGGGGCAACGTCATTTCGCGCAAAGCACGGCGGGAAATGTCAAAACGGAGCATGCGCAGTACGTTCGGCGCGGGAACGCGCCTAATTTAAATGATACACGCCCAATTTGAATTAGGCGGGCTTGCGCCGGACGGCTTTACGCTACGCCGCCACAAGTTTACAGGCAAGTGCTTTGTGAATCAAGCACTTACGCTGAAAACTTGCGGCGGTGTAACGTAAATGGGATACGTTACACCGCCGGATTTCTACATGAATCTGGCCCTTTATTTTCTTTTTTCCCCTAATGTTTACATTTTTTTTTTATTATTATTATTATTTTTTAATAGAGTCCTAGGCAATAAGCAAACCCTGCATTTTTTAAGCAAGGTCCACTTTAAGCTGGATAAGCAATCCTTCTGTTAGGAACATATTTGTCAGTACAGGAAATACTCAGAGCCAGGAGGCTGCAAACATTGTTAAAACAGGAATTATCCTCGGTAGCGGTAAAGTTAATCCATCCTGCTGGCACCTTTTCAGATACTGTTGGGACAAATACTTTTTTTTTTTTTAAAGCACATTTATACTTTAAAGCATTTTGGCTATTCATAATTTATCAATTTAAATAAAAAAAAATCATAATGTAATGGTGACAATATAACTTATTTAAAGGGAATGTATCATGTTTGCCTGTATTTATGCATTTTCTTTGTTTATACTCAAGGCTATTTTTTTAAAATGATGTATATATTATTTACCACCTCATTATTTACCACCTGCTGCCACAAATTGGCGAGTACAAAGCAAAGGAGACACCTAAGCACTTTTTTTTCTAACTGCTCTGTTGTAAATCACGAATAGATCTGCACATTACACAGCTAAATGACTAAGGCCTGGTACACACGATAGGATTGATCCGCGGATACGGTCCTCCGGACAGTATCCGCGGATAAATCCTCTGGCGGATTTGGATCCGTTGGCATGTACTCACCATCGGATCCAAATCTGCGCGGAATTCAACCGCGGTGAAGTGTCCCGCCGTCGCTGCGATGATGACGCGGCGACGTGCGCGACGCTGTCATATAAGGAAATCCACACATGCGTCGAATCATTACGACGCATGCGAGGGACGGGTTCGGACGGATTGATCCGGTGAGTCTGTACAGACCACCTGATCGATCCGCTGGAGCCGATTCCAGCGGATAGATTTGTTAGCACGCTAACAAATTTTTATCTGCTGGAAATCGGAAATATCCGCGGATAAATATCCGCTGGAACGTACACACCAGGGGATCTATCCGCTGAAACCGATCCGCTGAGATTTTTCAGCGGATGGATCTTCTCGTGTGTACGGGGCCTTAGAGAAGAGACTCACCTCTTTCCTCTCAGAACCATTTGAATCTTCAGGCCGGGTTCACACTGTTACGACAAACGCATGACGTATGAAAATCAATGTTTCCCTATGAGAGCTGTCTTAACTGGTCCGACACAAGTCGGTCCGACTTTGCAAAAAGTTCCTGCACTACTTTGGTCCGACTTTGTTCCTACTTCAGCCCATTGAATATCATTGAAGTCGGATCAAAGTAGGATCCTTGTCGTTACCATCCGACTTGTGGCATCCGACATGTGATTACAGCAGCAGTAAAAGGAATTTATCTCACACTGGGTTTGTTTTGATTGGTCAAAGAACAAGTCAGACTATCACAAAGTCGGATAAAAGTAGTATCCTGTTCATGAAAGTTGGATGGATATTGGACCAATGTAGGATCAATGTAGGACTGATGTCGCAGAACAAAGAAGGATGAAAGTGGTATCACTGTTGTGTAGTATCAGTGTGAACCGAGCCTCAATCTGCAGAAGCAATCAGATAGTAATAAACTAATGCTGGGCTTTCTTAGAAAGTCCAGCATGCCCTCTAAATACTTTATTATGGACATACCCTGTATGGCATGTTCATTTATGAATAAGGATGTAATAAAGAAAACAATTATACAAACAATTCGTTTAAAAATAGATCAACTAGCAATAATAAAAATAAAAAAAAATCTAAAAAACTGACTTGTAGTTGAGTGGATTTTAAACTTATCTGATAATTTGAAACAGGAATTGCAGATACTTTAGATTTTCATGCTTGAAGCATTGACTGTGTCCAACTATGCACCAGACTTGAAGCTGCTGGAATGAATCAGAAGAATTTAATAATCTATTCTACAGTCAATGTAGTATTGAAGTATATCACTCATACAGGGAAAGAAGGTTCAGCCTTTGCACCGAAGGTAGTTTAGGGGGAACTTGTTACATTCCTCGCAGGACTCCTCACAGAATCACGAATATCTAGGCGTTTCCAGGACCTCCGCATCTTCCAAATTTCCCAATATCGATGCTGAGTATGTCCTCTGAGCACAAGGGTATTTAGGCACAAGCTTTTGACGTGACTACAGCTGCCTTATCACCAGACACCAGCTACAGGAGAGCTAAAAGTGCTCTACCTGAATACTCTGTTCCCTTCCACTGCCTCAACCTGACTATTCTCTCCCCTGCCACTTGCCAAGACCCCTGCCTGGACTAACTACTCTCTCCCCTGCCACCTGCCAACTCCCTTGCCTTGACCTGACTCAGTGGCATCAAAACATGCTGTCACCCCCCGGACTAAGCAGGTTAGTGCGTCACAATGCCACAATGGATGGAGCAAGGATGTGATTGGGGGGATGGATGGAGCTGGGATGGGATAAGGGTGGTGGATAGAGCCAGAATGGGATCGGGGGAATGGATGGCTCCGGAATGGGATTGGGAAGTATAGATGGAGCCGGGATGGGATAAGGGGAATGGATGGAGCTGGGATGGTATAGGGGAATGGATGGAGCTAGGATGGGATCAGGTGGTGGATGGAGCCCGAATGGGATTGGGGTGGTGGATGGAGCCCGGATGGGATCGGGGTGGTGGGTGAAGCCCGGATCGGATGGGGTGGCGAATGGAGCTGGGATGGGATCAGGTGGGGGGTGGATCGACCCAGGATGGGATCTTTGATTTGCGGGGTTGGGGGGATTGGTTAGAGGATATGTGTTGGGGATGCTTTGGGAGAGGAGAGGAATTGTGCTGTGGGGTTAAACTTTAAATCTGTCCCCCTCTTTCTACTTCTAGCACAAGTAATTTCTAACCACCCCCTAGTGCATATCCTCATCCCCCACCTAAAATTACTGCTAGCAGCATAGATGTTACCTGCCATACACGCTGTCCCTCTTCTCCCTCCTCAACTCCTCCTCCCGGCCTGTGTACTTGAAACTTCAGAGCCGACGAGGAGGCTGGTGCAGCCATCGGGGAGAGGGATATGAATGCAGCATGTGGGGCGGTCAGATCCCCGTCACCTCTGTCTCTGCTTAACACCCTCCTCCTCCAATCTCCCTGCACATCGCGTGCAGCTGAGGAGATCCCGGAAGGGAAGGAGGGAACCGCAGCGACTGTGCCAGTCAGACCAGTCTGAGCCGGGTGTCACCTCCCTAGCAATGCCACTGACCTGACTACACTCTCCCCTGCCACTTGCCAAGACCCCTGCCTGGAATTATCTACTCTCTCCCCTACAATCATGTCAAGACCCTTGCCTTGACCTGATTACTCTCTCCCCTGCCACCTGCCAAGAGTCCTGCATCAACCTGACTACTCTCCCCCCTGCCACGGCCACTGCCTTGACTTAACTACTCTTTCCTATGCCAAGACCCCCTTCCTCAACATGACTTCTCTCTCACCTGCCAAGACCCCTGCCTGTAACTAACTACTCTCTTCCCTGTCACCTGCCAAGACTTCTGCCTTAACCTGACTACTCTCTCCCCTGCCACCTGCCAATACCCCTGCCTGGGCCTGACTACTCTCTCCCCTGCCAGCTGCCAAGACCCCTGCCTCAGTCTGACTTATCTTCCCAATGCCAAGACCTCTACCTGGAACTACTCTCTCCCCTGCCATCTACCAAGACCCCTGCCTCGACCTGACTACTCTTTCACCCGCTGCCTTCCAAAACCCCTGCCTGGACCTGAGTACCCTCCTGCCTGCTGAATGGCAATACATCTGCCTTGTCTACAGCCCTCTAACCAGTCTCAGCATCTTAGTCATTCTGTTCTTGCCACTCCTCTGGTGGGGCTATCCCGAAGGCCACAACCAGGTGCTAGTTGCATAAAAAAGCATGACCAATATGGTTCCCAGCCATCTCCACCATCATGAGCTCTGGTGAAGACCAACTGTCACATGGACTGCACACCTCATAAGAGCCTGCAGAACCTGCCAAGATGCACCATAACAGGCCCTCAGGATTGCCTAGCTGGTAACCACAAACAGATGAAAGACAAGTATATACCGTACTAATGAGCAACAGAGCACAGAGCCAAAACGTGATAATAATCAAGAGTGTCCAGGCTGAGTGCACTAGGCGGCAAAGAAGTGAATCTGGAAAGGAGAGATAACCAAGGTTAACAACACAAAACACGCAAGGCAACTAAGAAAGTAAAGGGGACAAAGATAGCAAGTAGGGATATTTCTATGTGCTAAACAGGAAGCACACCAGTAGTCATGGTGTGTGTGACAATAAACAGCACTGACCAAACAATACATGCAGCTGGAGACAAGGCCAACACAAACTGGAGCTCAGAAACTAAAGTCATTGGGACTAAATAAAGGCAGGGGAAATGCTTCACACACCTTATACTGGAATAGCAAAGCTATGCATACCAATGAGGCTACTGGGAAATCAAAAACAGTTGTGCAAAGGTGGAGAGAACATAAAGTTGGGCTGTGCTGCAGAGTAAGTACAGAGTCAGGCTTAAAGTGTGCTACAGTGCATGCGTCAAAGTCATATCGAGCATGCACGGGTTTACCATGGACAGGTAAGCATACAGACGACCAGTTTTCTCGGCAGGAAACACTCTCCCGGGAATCCCGACGAGAAAATAGAGAGCAGGGTTCTCTTTTTCCCCGTCGGGATTCCCGGCTGTTTTCCTGATGGGAAACCTGCTAGGGAGCATACACATGACCGGGGTTCCCGGCCAAATGCTCTGCTGGCAAGAAATGCAAGAAATGCTGTATACAAAGAAGGACTTCTGACTCTAGGAAGTAAAAAAAAAAAGCCTCAGGTGCAGGATGACAGCCAGTCAAATAGCATTTTCAGAGGATGGTCAGCAAAAACGTAGCCCCAACTTTTCAAATATGACAGGTTTACTTTAAAGAAGACGATGCAGCTATTGAAACAGTAAAGTCCGGCCCATGGGCCAATCGCGGCCCGTGTTCCGGTTTTGAACAACCCACCTGGTTACTTGGACATATATATCTTTTGTGGCCCCCGACGATCTCCCAGCGGCGGGGGCCACAAAATTTGTATATGCCTTGGAACAGGACAGGGAGGAGGCGGGACGAGCGCTGTAGACACACGGGAGAATTTCCTGTGTACAGGCGGCCTCTGTAATAGAAAGTGCCGCGCTGCCATTGGACGACTGTTTTGTCCATCAAATGAGGCGGGACTTTCTATTAAAGAGGCAGCTGTGTAAACAGGAGATTCTCCTGTAATTAATCTTTGGTGCTTGTGAGTGCATTCCTGGCAATGGTGAGTGCATTCCTGGCAATAGTGAGTGCATTCCTGGCAATGGTGGCTGCATTCCTGGCAATGGGGAGTGCATTCCTGGCAATAGGGAGTGCATTCCTGGCAATGGTGCTGCATTCTGGCAATGGGGAGTGCATTCCTGGCAATGGTGAGTGCACTCCTGGCAATGGCTAGTGCATTCCTGGGCAATGGTGAGTGCATTCCTGGCAATGGTGGCTGCATTCCTGGCAATGGTAAGTGCTGCATTCCTAGCAATAGTGAGGCTACATTCATGGCAATGGTGGGCCTGCAGATGGGCACTTGTGAGGCTGCAGATGGTCACTGACCCTTTGCTTTTACAGTGAAGGTGCGTGTTATATGCCAATAAATACGGTATATCCAAATAATACGCCCAAGCTCATCTCTTTACTCATAAATAGCCACAAAGGCAAGAGAATTATTGTTGGGCTTTGTAATAGTGCTCCGACGAACACACTCAGACTGAATTTTAATGGTTCAAAGAATGTCAGGAAAAATGATCGGCCCTCATGCACGTTCACTTCATCAAATCTGGCCCTCTTTGAAAAAAGTTTGGACACCCCTGCCTTAATGCATCCTATGCATCTAAAACCTAACCTAAAACCGCAAGCACTATTGATAAGCTACGGTGTACTATGACATAATCCATTCCAGGAGAATGCTCGTAATCCAAAGTACTTCAGATCAAAGCGAGTTTCCCCATTGAAGTCGATGGAAACAAAAATATTTTTTTCCGTATTGACTTCAATGGCATGCAATACCGCATGCGGCCGGAGGTAGGGGGGCGCCGGAGAGCATCGGAAACGGCCGGAAAGGCCCGAGGACACCTCGGCTGACTTCACCCAACCTCAGAAAGACTCCATTCCTGAGGTTTACCAAGGTCAGCCAAGAAGCTGTCCTCGGGCCTTTTTGTGCATTTCCGAAACGGTGCCGATCGGCTGCAATTGGCGCCATTCGGCTCTGGTGCCCCCCCCCACCTCAGGCCAAACACGGTACTGCACATCACTTTGGCCTGAATCCTGCTCATTTTGCGAGACAACACTCGCAAACCGAGTTAGAATTTTTTTAAATACAGTGCTCGTATTGCGAAACGCTCGTTAATCGCGTTACTCGCAATCCGAGGTTCTACTGTCTTTACTAAAAAGCATAAGTATCTCATGTGTTTTGGACTTAAATTGTTGGCATGTTTAACAAAGAATAATTTTCTAAGAAAGAATCAACATTAATAATAAGGAAAAAAAAAAAAAAAAGAGGGATAACCACACATGATGCGAAACCAGATCAGAGACGCAATAAGCATTTAAAACGTGAGCAAGTCTCGGGTTCCTTTTTGGTGGAGTCTGAAGTGGTTATAAAAATAAAATAAAAATCAATTCTGCTCCATATCCTTTTAGGGTAAACCTACAGCTCAATGGTTCCAGATAAACATCCTCTCTTGTACAATTTATCCTCAGCCTTTTAAACTGTCCTCTTGGAATGTTTAACAGACAGAACATTGTGCCGACAACTATACTGTGCAATATCTCCATTTCTATTGGAAGGCTTGAAATAACTTCTAGTATCTAAAGAACTTCCTTGACATTCAATCAACCAAATCCAAAAAGTTGATGGTGTTATGTTGTTTCCAGCATATTTTTATATTGTTGTTTATTTTAAATTTTTTAGGATCCCAAAGACTATTCATCTCCTCCCACACAATCAGGATGTCGTCGATGAATCTACAATAATATTTAAGGTGAGGTAGATGATCTTTCAAAACATACTTGCATACAAATACCAATTAATTGCTTATGAAATTGTGCATCATGTTAAACATAGCTTTGACTAAGGCAGAATTCCAAGCATTCCAAAATGAACCTCTTATTATTTTTTTTACTAAGGTTGGAGTAGTTATGGATAAGCACAATTTACCGATCTAATATTTGTATAAAGAGAATTTTTGTTGGCTGTAGCTAAGATACATTAGTTCCCATATTGTAAGTCTTTCAAAATCCGGATCAGATGTTTGGTGTGCCTCAAGTACACTCCATTCCACCAGGTGCTGTACAAAAAAAATCTATATATTGTCCCAGCCATGCATAATTCCAGTCTATTTCATTGACCAGTGGTGGCCCGTCCAGGCCACCCACCTATATGGTAATGGATAGATTCATGCATAGTACTGCCATTGACAATTGGCCTCCCTGGGGGGTTCTTCTTACCTTTCTATATTTTCAAGACGTAGTGAACAACTGGTATTCTACAAGCTGATGGAATAAATATTTTGCCTCTTTTTCATTTAATACTTTCAGTTTGGTTCCCCTTTTTATTTTAATTTTTTTTTAATTTCTTTATTTTTCAACTTTTTTTTTCTTTATACAGAGAAAGGAATAAAGAAAACAGACACAAAAAATAAATCATCTTTACATATTTTAACATATCCTCCTTCTATATATACACAACAAAAAGTAAATTAGTACATTTGAATCCCCCTAGTCCTACAACTCCTCCTTTCTAGGGTAATATCCACTAGGGGTGGGGAGGACAAAGTGAGACATTTAGTCTAAACCATAGTAAGAAGCGAGGTGAAAAAAAGAAACAACAATAAAGTAATGAAAGAAAAAGGAGGGGGGGTTCCCCTTTTTATAAGCTTCTTTAGTTCTTCCTTGAAACATGCAAAATCTGGTGCAGCTCTGCATAGAAACCAATCAGCTTCCACTATTTTTTGTCAAAGCTTAATTGAACAAGCTGAAGTTAGAAACTGATTGGCTCCCATACACAGCTGCACCAGATTTTTCACTCTCCAGTTATAGTAAATCAACCCTAATATAGGATTTTGACCCCTAAGTCACTCTTAAAGGAGTTGTAAAGGTAAAAGTTTTTTTATGCATTAAGGTGAAAAAACATCTGCCGATTATAAGCCCCCCGAACCCCCCCTTTACTTACCTGACCCCTCGAAAGTCCCACGCCGTGAATGCGCAGGCTTCTCAGACATTTTCCCGGCTCTATCATTGGTTGATTGAAAACAGCACAGCCATTGGTTCGCACTGCTGTAAATCACATCCAATGATGCGCCGGAGGGCGAGGCCGAGTGATACAGTCGCATGAAGCTTGCTCGCATGAAGGTGTTGAGTCCTTGCGGGGGGAGCCGAGACAGCCGCCGAGGGACCCCAGAAGACCAGGTCCGGGGCCACTCTGTCCAAAACGAGCTGCACAGTGGAGGTAAGTATAACATGTTTGTTATTTAACCACTTCCTTACTGGGCACTTAAAGCGGAGTTCCGGCCACAATTTTAAATATAAAAACTTTTTATATATAAATACCCCTGTAATACACAAGCTTAATGTATTCTACTACAGTTAGTCTGTAAACTAAGGTCCGTTTTGTTAGGTTGTTACAGCATTTAGATACTTTATAAAATAGAAATTGACTGGGGCCATCTTAAGTGTGGGCATCTGAAGCCAGACTGTATTACTTCCTGGATTTTAGCTTTGCAGATCTTGCTCTTGCACAAGCAGTGTAATAGGTTTCTGGTCAGGTTTCCAGAGCAACAGCAGTGTCAGAGGAAGTTGCAAACCTCTCCTCCCCCTCCTCCCTCATGTAAAACAAGCAATATTATTTAAAAAAAATGTATAAATATATATATATATATATATATATATATATATATATATATACACACACACACACATTATATATATATATATATATATATATATATATATATATATATACACACACACACACAGCGGCTACTTTTTTTCTGTACAGCTTTTCATTTAAAAAAATAATCTCAGCAACAAAATGTATTTATGCATCTAGATGTATTGAAGACAACTTTGTGATGTTCAATGGTAAAAAAAATGGGGCTTGTGTTCTGGTGTCATATGGGATGGTGGGAGGATTTCAAAACTGCTTATTTACAACTATTTGGACAAACAACTTTGTCTATGTTATATAGATAATCGTTAAAATTTAGTAAATATTCCCCCATCACATAGTATCACCACCCCCCCCCCTGGCAAATTGCATTGCTCCAACATATTGCATCACCCCTCCACCACATTGCATTGCCCCCCGCCAAATTGCATCACATCGCACCAGCACATTGCATCACTCCGTCAAAAAATCGCATCGCCCTAAGCACATTGCATTGCCCCCGCCAAATCGCATTACCCCGCCACCAAATCGCATTGCCCCAGCACATCGCATTGGCCCCCGCCAATTTGCATGACATCAGAACATTGCATCACCCCCCCCACAAAATCGCATCGTCCAATCACATTGCATTGCCCCCCGCCAAATCGCATCACATCGCACCATCACATTACATCACCCCGTCACCAAATCGCATCGTCCCAGCACATTGCATTTCCCCCACCAAATCGCATTGCCCCAGCACATCGCATTGGCCCCCGCCAATTTGCATGACATCAGCACATTGCATCACCCCCCCCACAAAATCGCATCGTCCAATCACATTCCATTGCCCCACGCCAAATCGCATCACATCGCACCATCACATTGCATCGCCCCAGCCAAATCGCATTACATCAGCACATTGCATCACCCCCCACCAAATTGCATCGCACAAGCATATTGAATTGCCCCCGCCAAAAAGCATTACATCGCACCATCATATTGCATCACCCCGCCACCAAATCGCATCACCCCAGCACATTGCATTGCCCCCACCAAATCGCATCGCCACCAAATCGCATCGCCCCAGCACATCACGTTGCCCCCCCACCGACAAATTGCATTGCACCCAGCGCATCGCATTGCCCCCAGCACATCGAATCGCATCATCCCCCAGCACATCTCATCAAATTGTATCGCCCCAGCACATTGCATCAAATCGCATCAGCACATCCCCACTGGTGACACTGGTTGGCACTGGTAAGTAGCACTGGTTGACACTGGAAGTTGGCACTGACAGTTTCACACTGAGCCGATTTGCCTGTTTCAGTAACACTATATGTAACTGAATGAAGAGACCAGCTGTGTATAGAGAGGGGAGAAATGCAAGGTGTACAGAGAGGGGGGACATGCTGGGTATACAGAGAGGGGGGGGGACATGCTGGGTATACAGAGAGGGGGGGGGGACATGCTGGGTATACAGAGAGGGAGAGATGATGGCTAGGTATACAGAGAGGGGGAGATGCTGGGTATACAGAGAGGGAGAGATGCTGGTTATACAGAGAGGGAGAGATGATGGGTATACAGAGAGGGGGAGATGCTGGTTATACAGAGAGGGAGAGATGATGGGTATACAGAGAGGGGGAGATGCTGGTTATACAGAGAGGGAGAGATGATGGCTGGGTATACAGAGAGGGAGAGATGCTGGTTATACAGAGAGGGAGAGATGATGGGTATACAGAGAGGGAGAGATGATGGGTATACAGAGAGGGAGAGATGATGGGTATACAGAGAGGGGGAGATGCTGGGTATACAGAGAGGGGGAGATGCTGGGTATACAGAGAGGGGGAGATGATGGCTGGGTATACAGAGAGGGAGAGATGCTGGTTATACAGAGAGGGAGAGATGCTGGTTATACAGAGAGGGGGAGATGATGGGTATACAGAGAGGGGGAGATGATGGGTATACAGAGAGGGGGAGATGATGGGTATACAGAGAGGGAGAGATGATGGGTATACAGAGAGGGAGAGATGATGGGTATACAGAGAGGGAGAGATGCTGGGTATACAGAGAGGGGGAGATGCTGGGTATACAGAGAGGGGGAGATGATGGGTATACAGAGAGGGGGAGATGCTGGGTATACAGAGAGGGGGAGATGCTGGGTATACAGAGAGGGGGAGATGCTGGGTATACAGAGAGGGGGAGATGCTGGGTATACAGAGAGGGGGACATGCTGGGTATACAGAGAGGGGGAGATGCTGGGTATACAGAGAGGGGGAGATGCTGGGTATACAGAGAGGGGGAGATGCTGGGTATACAGAGAGGGGGAGATGATGGCTGGGTATACAGAGAGGGAGAGATGCTGGGTATACAGAGAGGGAGAGATGCTGGGTATACAGAGAGGGAGAGATGATGGGTATACAGAGAGGGAGAGATGATGGGTATACAGAGAGGGAGAGATGATGGGTATACAGAGAGGGAGAGATGATGGGTATACAGAGAGGGGGAGATGCTGGGTATACAGAGAGGGGGAGATGCTGGGTATACAGAGAGGGGGAGATGATGGCTGGGTATACAGAGAGGGAGAGATGATGGGTATACAGAGAGGGAGAGATGCTGGGTATACAGAGAGGGGGAGATGCTGGGTATACAGAGAGGGGGACATGCTGGGTATACAGAGAGGGGGAGATGCTGGGTATACAGAGAGGGGGACATGCTGGGTATACAGAGAGGGGGAGATGCTGGGTATACAGAGAGGGGGAGATGCTGGGTATACAGAGAGGGGGAGATGATGGCTGGGTATACAGAGAGGGGGAGATGATGGCTGGGTATACAGAGAGGGAGAGATGCTGGTTATACAGAGAGGGAGAGATGCTGGGTATACAGAGAGGGGGAGATGCTGGGTATACAGAGAGGGGGAGATGATGGGTATACAGAGAGGGAGAGATGATGGGTATACAGAGAGGGAGAGATGATGGGTATACAGAGAGGGAGAGATGCTGGGTATACAGAGAGGGAGAGATGCTGGGTATACAGAGAGGGAGAGATGCTGGGTATACAGAGAGGGGGAGATGATGGGTATACAGAGAGGGGGAGATGCTGGGTATACAGAGAGGGGGAGATGATGGGTATACAGAGAGGGAGAGATGATGGGTATACAGAGAGGGAGAGATGATGGGTATACAGAGAGGGAGAGATGCTGGGTATACAGAGAGGGAGAGATGCTGGGTATACAGAGAGGGAGAGATGCTGGTTATACAGAGAGGGAGAGATGCTGGGTATACAGAGAGGGGGAGATGATGGGTATACAGAGAGGGAGAGATGATGGGTATACAGAGAGGGAGAGATGATGGGTATACAGAGAGGGAGAGATGATGGGTATACAGAGAGGGAGAGATGCTGGGTATACAGAGAGGGGGAGATGATGGTTGGGTATACAGAGAGGGAGAGATGATGGGTATACAGAGAGGGAGAGATGATGGGTATACAGAGAGGGAGAGATGATGGGTATACAGAGAGGGAGAGATGATGGGTATACAGAGAGGGGGAGATGATGGGTATACAGAGAGGGGGAGATGCTGGGTATACAGAGAGGGGGAGATGATGGCTGGGTATACAGAGAGGGAGATATGATGGCTGGGTATACAGAGAGGGGGAGATGATGGGTATACAGAGAGGGGAGGTGCTGGGTATACAGAGCGGAAGAGGTGAGAGTTAGCCCCATACACACTATTCGATTGTTGTGTATGGGGGCTTAAGCCTTGTACACACGGTCTAATTATTGGATGAATTTTCATCAGTTTTTTGTTGGATCTAGTCTCAAATCGTAAGTGGAGAGGGTAGTCACCATCAGAAAATTCTCAGATGACAGAATTCAACGTCAGAAGTGACGTAATGTGTTGTTCTTTTAATTAATTTCTAAGCATGCCTAGTCTTGCTCTTCAGATTTTTTTTTGGGCAGAAAACCATTCTAATGAAGAAAAAAATTGGACGTTGTGGTCAGATAAGACAAAAAATTTCAAGCCTGCACATCCAGTTTTTGTCTGACGAAAATTTGTATTCGGCTGTCAAAAGCAGCATACTAACGATCCCAAAATCGGCAGATCGTTCATCAGACAAAGTCTATCTTCAGATTTTCTGACCATGTACAGTATACAGGCCTTTAGGCAGTCCAAATTGGGCTTTAAGTGCGTCAAATGCAAGCAGTGTTCCATTTCGCATCACAGATTCTACTAGGGTTGCCACCTCATCTCTTTAAACCCGAACACACATAAATGACACAGGTTCTGAGGCTAATAGAATGCAGAAAAGGCACCAAGGAAGTTTAATCAAAAGGACGGCCTCTCCGAGTGATGTCATCAGATGGCCATGCCCTATTGCTATACAGGGCCGTCTTTACCATAGGGCAAACAGGGGCAGCTGCCCAGGGCCCTGTCACTGTTGGGGGCCCCCTCTCTCCAGTCACCCCCTCTATGACTAATAGATAGATTCATGTATAGCATGAAGGCACAGGCACCCCGATTGGATGCCTAACAGACCGAAGAAGAGAGGAGGGGGAAGCATGGAGGACGCAAGAGCCGTCCCACAGCTCGCCGCCATCACATGCTGCCTGACCCACCACTAAGTGGCAGCATTTGATGGGGCACAAGTGGCTGCATTTAAGGGGTACAATGGCTGCAATTGATAGCATAGTGGCTGCATTTGAAGGGCACAACAGCTGCATTTGATCGGCACATTGAGGCTGCAATTGATGGGGTTTTTTTTTTTTCGTTTCTTTGCACCCCCCAAAAATTTAGAGCACCAGCCACCACTGGTTGTCGGGAAGAGGCCCTTATCAACAGGGGGGCAAGGTGCTTGAGGGTGTTGAGGGCATGCAGCCTGGTATGGTTCAGGAGGGGGGGGGCGCTCACTCGTCCCCTGCCTTTCCTGACCTGCCAGGTGGCATGCTCGGATAAGGGTCTGGTATGGATTTTTTTTTATTTTGGTGTGGGGGTCCCCTCTGAATCCATACTAGACCTGCGCAGTTTTTGTGCAAAATTTATTTGACAGCAATTTTTTCTTTTTTACATTCAGCCTCAGCGGGGAAACCCACTGACAGCTGATAACTCATGCTAAGGACGCACTGGTCGCCTTCCCAGCCCCCTGCTTAGCAACCAGCTATATACAGTGATAAATGAAGAACCGCAAAACACATAAAAAATGCACCACCTGCATTTCTGGTGCAGCTCCATTGAAGTCTATTAGCTGCAAATCGCAGGAAATAAAAATCCAAGACCCTTTCCAAAAACGCACTGGCCGCAAAACAAATAGATGAGAACCAGTACCATAGGAAGCCATGTTAAATGGACTGTAGTGCGTTTCCGCAAACTGCAAAGCGCACTAAAAAACGCATAGGTGTAGGGTGAGGCTCGGTTCACATATGAGCCGCATCCGTCGCACAGCAGGGGTCAGGTGCGCGTTGGTTCACCGTTTCAAGTTTGATTTCCGATTTTGGTCTCAATTCGGACCTGAAACGGACCAAAAAAGGCACACGTTTTTCCTGCAAAGCACACACTGGTTTCCTACACCACGTTCCAGTGTGAATAGGTCCTCCCTATTGTTCCACTCCACAAGGGCCCCCAGCAGGTCCTGTTTTCAGGATTTCCTTCACTTTAAACAGGTGATTTTATCAGTATTGCTGAATGGTAATTACCACAGCTGGGGAGAGCCTGACAACATGCTGGAGGCAGCAGAGGGCTGGCATTGAGATCTTCTGTCCTGTGAAGTTTTGGTTGGATTACATGACACACAGACTGGCCAGAGAGTGAAAACCAAGCCTCGTAAGCATGATTCACATCTTTATGTATCTGCTGGTTTACATCATTTCAGATAATTCAGGCAGTATAAAGCCATAACAGGATGCAATGATTGCAGTCTGGGTGGTTCATCAGTAGTTCTCTGCATCAGTGAAATCTGATTATTGTGACCAGTATTCCCCCAGGCTTAGGTGTGTTGGAGTATTATTAATGTTCCTCTAAAGTTACTGCTTCCCCCGTCTCCATCTAACATCCCATCTCTAACACTCCAGTTGGTGTTTTCCTTTTCTGAATATTTGATGACTGTTCCTTGCAACATTTCCTGTGTTTTGCTTTCTTTTATTGTCTACTATTTCTTCCATGTCAGTAAATGTCATATTTATAAGACACGATAGACTCACGATCCTGAATATGACCACATTCACCCTCGCTATCTGCTGTTTTTAAAGTGAACCTGTCCTGGCCTATAAAGTATCCGCAGTAAACGTGGTACACTTGACAACCAGGCCAGTAACTTCTGACACTTCGCTCCTACATGTAAAAATCATAATTTTGTTGCTAGAAAATTACATAGAACCCCCAAACATTATATATGTTTTTTTTTATTTATTTTTTAGAAGAGACCCTATAGAATACAATGGCGGTCATTGCAACTTTTTATCTCACACGGTATTTGTGCAGCAATTCTTCAAACGCCTTTTTTTGGAAAAAAAAAATGTCATGCTTTAAAAAAAAAACAGTAAAGTTAGCCCAATTTTTTTTACATAATGTGAAAGATGAAGTTACGCCGAGTAAATAGATACCTAACATGTCACGCTTCAAAATTGAACACACGCTCGTGGAATGGTGCCAAACTTTTGTACTTAAAAATCCCCATAGGCAACGCTTCCCTTTTTATTTTTTACTGGTTACATGTTTTGAGTTACAAAGGAGGTCTAGAGCTAGAATTATTGCTCTCGCTCTAATGTTCGCGGCGACACCTCACATGTGTGGTTTGAACACCATTTTCATATGTGGGCGGGACTTAAGTATGCGTTCGCTTCTGCGTGCGAGCACACGGGAACAGGGGCACTTTAAAAAAAATAATTAAAAATGATTGTTCATGTTACTTGAATTGATTTATTTTGGCACTTTAAAAAAAAAAGAAGAAAAAAAAACATTTGATCACTTTTATACCTATTAAAAGGAATGTAAACATACCTTGTAATATAAATATGACATGACAGGTCCTCTTTACAGTGAGATGTCGGGTCAATAAGACCGCACATCTCACCTCCTAGGCTGGGAAGCCTAAAATACATAAATAATAAAAAAAAAATGATCCTGGCTTCCCAGCCGAGGCGGCGCCATTTTTTTTTAATGCAGAGGCCGGGCGTGACGTCATAACATCCCGCCCAGCCTCCGACGATCATAGAGACTCTGGCGACCATCTGGTCCACCGAAAATCTCTATGGTCAAGAACCAGGGCTGGCGGACCCTGTCACCGATCGCACAGGTGAGACGGTAAAAGCACCAGAGTGCGGGGACGTCTCACTGCTTGATCGTTCTTACGGAGGGCGAAAGATCATTCCTATGGTGTGCAGAATCGCCGGCAGAGACCGGCAATATCTGAATTATGCCTGTAGCTGCAGGCAGCATTCAGATATCACTGCACAAAGCCCATGCCGTTAATTTACGGCGTGCGGTTGTTAAGTGGTTAAAGTGTTACTAAACCCACAACAGTAAAATCGGTCTGTATATGCAGCATAGCATGCTTGTTATACTCGCTGTGGAACCTAAGGGGTTAATCCTCTCCATTGTATAAAAAGGCTGTTTGATCCTGTCTTCTCTGATCCTCCCATTTTTCCACTGTCCGCAATCCATCTCATGATAGTTAAGAGCCTTGGGGGCACTCTCCACATGCTCAGTTTGGTGTATTGCTAGAGAGTTTTTATTTAATTTTTCTTGGGAGAGTGGCCCTGTACTGATCACATGCAACCAGCACTGTCCAGATAAAGGGTCAGGAGTCCTGCATCCTCATTGGACAGTCAGATGGGAATTAAAACTCCTCCTACTAGGGTTGTCCCGATACCACTTTTTAAGGACCAAGTACAAGTACCGATACTTTTTTTTCATGTACTCGTCGATACCGATTACCGATACTTTTTTTTTTTTTAAATGTGTCCATGTGTCCCCAAATGCAGCCTTGTCCCCAAAGAGAAAGCCAAGCCAGATCATTGGATGGGTGATCTGTCTATCAAAGTGCCCGGACAAGGGGAGGTGCTATATATGACGAGGCGCGGCGGGGAACACACAGCTATTCAAATGAAAGCTGTAATGTTCCCCGCGCTGATCAACTAGGCGGGGGGGGGGGGTTTGGGTGGAGTTTTTGGCTTTGTCTTTGGGGACTAGACATCGGCAGCTCTCTCCGCCCCCTCTCCTCCCGCTCTCCCCCCTCTCCACCCGCTCTCCGCCCCCTCTCCACCCACTCTCTGAAAAAAAAAAGTATCGGTGGAGCATTTGCGCGAGTACAAGTACTCGCGCAAATGCTTAGTATCGGTACCGATACTAGTATCGGTATCGGGACAACCCTTCCTACAATGGGTGGGTGACTGCTCCCACTTGAAGAACTTGTCCAGACACGTTTCAGGCGCGTGGTGTGCTGCACGTACGCCCAAGCTTAGCTGTTCGAGGTTAACTCCCTCGTTACCGGACAGTTCAAAACACGAACACTCTTCGCTCTTTAATAAATCTCTACTCACGATTTCCGTTGCCAGAGGTAACAGCCGAATCCCGGACGAGCCCCCACGTGTAGCGCTACCCCCTCAGGAGCCGCTGATTGTTTTGGGATCGGCGTATTACGTTACCTCTATGTGATGTCTAGGGGTGAAGGTAGTGAGTAGAGCAGTCTGCAGATGAAGGTTTTCTGAATGCTTTATTTCCTGGCCCAACACGGCCAACATCAACTTGAGGTAGACAGGAAAGATTGATGTAGTAAAGGAACTCTGCGGTATCAGGCCTCGGATAAGGAAAAGCAGTCCTGCTTCTCTGCAGCTGTAACGATACTTCGCCACTCTAGCCAGAGTGGGTGAAGTGCCCCTGGACAGATCTCTGCCACAGGCCTGGCAGCCAGGGCGTCACTTTAGGTTGCTGGGAGGAACAAGTCTCTGCCACAGACTTGGCTCTGATTAAATTAGGATGCCAGATGAAACCTCTGCCACAGGCTCAATGCTGACAATGTGAACAGCAGAGCGAATCCTCTCAATAGATCACGTCAGGGTCACCGGTTGACAGTGCAAGTGTACCTGTCAATGTCCGGTCACCAGATCCCCGATGGTTCGTTCAAGCCCTTTTGGATAACCTGCCTCCGGGTTCTCCTCAAGCCGAACCCCCACCGAACAGCATACAGCCTGGGATCTTCTCCGTAGAAGTGGGGGACCCAGTAAGTCACTGGGGCCCCTTTGTGGCATCAGTTGCTCCAGGCAAGGAGGGCCCAGAGTCAGGAACTCCGCGTAGCACGTGACCCCAGGCCAGGTAGGCCATAGTGGGGGGCCCGCGATGTGTGCACACCCCCTCCCAGCATGCACAGCGAGGCCCAACTCCTCTCATTGGCTGCTGGGAAGAAGCGTCTCCTCCTGGACCTCTCTGGCGCCATCTGCCACCCAGGGATGGCACCACATCCCTAGAAGGCAGACTGACCCACAGAACAATCCAGAATTTGGCGACAGACAAATTTAACAAAATTAAGAATGAGAGCAACTTATCTCTCTCATTCTCCCACTAACTTTAGCGTAGTGCCCTTTCTGAAAGTAAAGGGGGCGCTACACTAGTAAAAAAAAAATATTAATAAAAAATGCCATAAAACTATGCCCTATTTTGTAGACGCTATAACTTTTGCGCAAACCAATCAAACGCTTATTGCGTTTTTTTTTTTGATTTTTTTTTTTATGAAAAATATGTAGAAGAATACGTATCGGCCTAAACTGAGGAAAAAAATGTTTTTTATATATTTTTGGGGGATATTTATTACAGCAAAAAGTAAAAAAAAAAATCATTTTTTTTTTTTTAAAATAGTCGCTCTATTTTTGTTTATAGCGCAAAAACTAAAAAGCGCAGAGGTGATCAAATACCTCTTGGGCGTTAGAGAGAAGTGGACCGACCTGGAGCGGTGTATAGTGTTTTGTATTGTTGGATCCCAAAAAAATTGGTTAAAAGCCCCTCCCATTCATCTTCAGTGTAATAAAGGTAAGAACCATCCTCCAAGTGCACAAGGGGCTCTGTAGTATAAATGTGTGGGGATATGGATGACGTTCTGTGAGATGAATGGAAATACTGTAAAGCTCCATTCACACCAGTGTGATTTCAGATGCTACTTGTGCCGCATGACAATGGAAATCACATTGTCTGTTTAACCACTTCCTGACCGCACTATATTTAAAAGATGGCTCCAGCATGGTCATCCTGTTCTGAAAGGGGGGCCGTGGACATCCTCCCAGAACCGCACCCCCTGTGGCATGCATCCAGCACAATTTGTGATCGCTGTGTCTTTTGGGCACAGCGGATCGCAGAGCGGGGTAAAGGGCCAATCACAGCAGCTCTCTACCATGTGATCACCTGTGTTCAATCACAGCTGATCACATGTAAACAAACTTGCTGGTTATTGACATTACTTTCTTCACGCGCTGCCACAGTGTGAGGAGAGGAGAGCTGTTAACCGGCAACTGTAATGGGACATGGGCACTGATCATTAGTGTCCTGATTATCGGTGCAGCCTCAACAGTGCCCATCAGTACTGCCTAATGGTGCCCATCAGTGCCACCTCATCAGTGATTTTCATTAGTGAAAATTGACCTGGGCAGGAAGGGGGTGAAAATGCCCAGTATTGAAGTGGTTCATGGTGCCTGTTCACATCAATGCAACTTGGAGCACAGAGCAATTTTGGAAAAGGTTACTGTGCTACTTTGGTGAGATTACAGTGTGATTTTTTGGCCCCATGGTATATGCAAACCTTACCAAAGTAGCACTACATACTCGCACTGAAAGTCCAATCAAAACCAGATTTCAGCAGTGTGAACCTAGCCTAACCATTTAATATTTTTTGGGGCATATTGGGTAATGATATTGCTAAGTACCTGTGGCCTTTTGCATCTGTTCTGTATTAGGACTATACTTTTCCATGATCAGATTCCTGAAACCTGATTCCATCCATGCAGACGGCAACACTTTTTTTGGATCTACTGCCTTGTCTAAAAACACTATTTCCATTTATGTAGTGTTCAGTGAATCCACAGGAACATAAAAAAAAAAGTGCCAACTTGTATTAGATTATTTTTCTAAAGCTGGCAGTGGAGAAGTCTGTGTGTGTTTTGTTTAATAATAAAAAAAATACATACTTTGACCAGAGCAGTGCAGTACTATACCATGGTGACACTGTACTACTCTGGGAAGGTGATCAGGATTTTTTTTTTCTTTTACACTGATTGCTGGTAAAGCCTTGATTGTGCCAAAACGCGGTGACGTAAAACACTACGACATTCTGAGAAAAATGAAGTTCAATGCTTCCGAGCATGCGTCGACTTGATTCTGAGCATGCGTGGATTTTTGACTGATGGACTTCCACACAGACGATCGTTTTTTTTTTCTATCGTTTTTTTATCCATGGGAAAAATGTAAAACATGTTCAATTTTCTTTCACCGATGGAAAACAAAAAGATGGGGCCCACACACGATCGGTTTGTCCGATGAAAACAGTCCATCGGTCTATTTTCATCAGACAAACCGATCGTGTGTACAGGGCTTAACAGTTATAAGCAATAATTTTTATGAATGACATTCATTCATGTGCCATTATATACAATTATGATATCTGTGATTAGTCACAGCTGTCACATGGTACAGGTGTGCTGTAATTGGCCATGTCTGTACCATGTGATCACCGTGACCAATCACTGAGATCACCAGTAGTACACTATGAATGGCTATGATTAAAGCCATTCATTGTGTACATTTGACATGTGATCGCTGACTGACATTGTAGCGGGGCCAGCCCAACACAATGATTTGTCATCCGCTGTGTCTGGTGGGTGACAGATCGAGCCACAGCATGGCTACTAGAGGGTGCAGAAGGTGCATGAGTGGGATGAAGTTATATGATGTCCTTCTGGAATAACTGTTATCCCGTTTGTCTGGCATTTCACCATTGGCTGGACAGGATGTAGTTAAAGAGGATCTGCAGTCTGCTCACATAATTTGTAATAAAAACATCTTTGTCATTCTGAAGCTTCCCTCCAACCACTTTGCATATTACTTTATATATATATACTGTGATTCTGTACTTGCCAAATATGCTGCAGAGATCTCCCTCCACTGAGTCTGGCTGCAACCGTTTTAACTGTGGGCAGCTGAAGCTGCTTCCTGTTCACTTCCTGGATTTACACAGACACACACCTCCAGCTCTGCAGCTCTCATTGGCCCTCTTTTATGACTCATCTTCCCTCCCTTCCTAGTGTAGTGGTACCCCCGTGGGGGCTGCTAATAGACTCTATACCCCACTGGTTACCATGACTCTGCAAATCCTCTCTTACCTCTGACACCTTCCATTCTGCAATGTTACATTAGTAATGAGAAACTTACACAGAATCACTGAACCATTTAGATATGTTTACTGAGATAAAAATGAACACAAAGAATGACATGAGAAAAACACAGCTTAAGTTTGACAGTATTTCTCTTAACTGATATAGAAAAATGCTTAACATAAATCCTCTACAAGACCTATGTTAACAGGTATACAGAGAAACAAATATCCACCTTTAACACATGTATTGGATACCTTTCCTCCGAGGCCTCTGCACACAGACCAGCAATCGGTGATGGACATATGCATACAATAACTACAATGTAAATTGGGCAATATCCTACAGATTGGCTCGCCCTAGGTTGTAGTTCAATGATCTAGCAATAGGATGCAAAGCAGTGGTGCATAACAAAGAGGAAATGATAAATGTTCTTTCAATTCCAGATATCTTCAGCTAGCCTGTTGTTTATACTGCAGTGTAATTTGTAATCCAAAGTAAGGAGGAGACCCAAAAAGAAAAGAGCAAGATGAACTAATTGATGCTTTGTCTGAAGAAGTAGTATCGCATGAATGTTCCTCTTTAATTGTATGTAGCGCCTGGCTACTTTCATAGCAGGTGCTCTTGTAAATTTAGAAGGGGGTCAGAGAGTTAATTGACTCTGACCATGTTTATTTAGCTAAATTTAAGGCCTCTGTTCCAGCTCTGGCTGTACTGTGTGCCCGTGCTGCTGTCTGGGGGACTTCAGTCACCCCCCAGACGGTAGGTGGCATGAGTCAGGGTCGTGTGGATACTTCTCCTCGGCAGCCAATCAGGAGGGTTGATCGCCTTGCTGTGCATGCTGGGGAGGGGTATTTAGGGGGAAAATGCCATTGGTTTGGGTCGTAGTCGCCCCACGCCTTCCACCTGGGCAGTCGTCCCACCACCCTGTGTGAGGCCCTCTTGGCCGGGGTGTGTGTCGCAGTGTTCCTGGGTCCGGGACCACGTTGGTCCGGAGTATTAATCTACCTCATAGACTCAGTAGGCAGACCGAGTCGGCCAATTTATAAGTGGTCCTGTGCTGTCCGTCCAAAGTGGAGGAAGCTGGTCGATGGAGAACCTGTCTGGGGGACACCAAGCACGAGGCTGGTGTCACAGGAGAGGCCTATCTGCTCATCGAAGGACACTCTGAGAGGCTGGACGATGGTTGCCTATCAGTACCTGTTGCAACCAAAGCTGTTTGAAGGAGACCCATGTGCTGAATCATGCTGAGAAGGATTTTGAACCACTCTCTTCACCTTTGGGAGGGTCTGTGGCAGAGACTTTAACCTAAAGTTCAGAGTGACACTCTGGCTACTAGGCTGGTGATAGAGGCCTATCCAGGTGCACTATACCCACTCTAGCTAGAGTGGTGTAGAAGTTTTCTCATTGGAAGCAGGACTGTTTCCGCGTCAGTTGGCCCTGAATCCGGGGGTAACGTGCCACCCAAAACAAACCAGCAGCTCCTTCGGGGTAGTGCTACATGTATTAAGAAGTTTAGAGTGCAATGGGAAAGAATAGGCCCCAAGCGCATGCTGTGTGAGGTTTGTAAGGAAGTAGATTCACATCCGTGGAACTACAAGTCTCACCAGCCAGTCTGTGGAAAACCACTCAGCAATACTGTTATCTCTATCTGGATGGGCTGTGCCCGCTCACCACTATGGACCCAGTCAGATGAAGGGCACCAGCTGGATTTCCTCTTGGTGTCTCCGTCCGGTGGAATGGTGCCGCCGCCACGCTGCAACTCCCGGTGGGCTGGAGTGCATGGGTGCCCAGAAGCTCTGGAGCGCAGGCCGATCCGCTTTGCTGGAATAGCAATGCTGTCCTCTGAGGCTGGCAATCCGGCTCTCCGCTGTGTAAGCCGCAGACTCGCTCCCTGTCACACAGACACTCAAAACGGCGTCCAGAGAGAGCGAAATCAGGCCACACCCACCTTTATTTACTCTCCCAGCAGGCTGCTCTGTGTGCACAGCATTCTGTGTCCTGTGGTTCAGATTGGCCCGGCCAACAGTGTCACTTCCGCGACCCAGACTACATGTTCCATGACGCATTTCTCTGGTTGTTCTCACAGGAGGAAAAAGAACCAGCATGCACTAGAGGGAGCCAAACTCATACACAAAAACAACAAACTGTCTCTTAATGATAACTACAGTAGCAAACCTTCGCTACACTAGCAAACTCTGAGTGAGAGAGAGAGAGCTGTGCATGATGTCATTAGCCTAGGCTTTTTACCAGACAAAAAGCGGGAAGTTGGCCGTATAAGGTATTTACTGGCAGAAAAAAACGTTTTACTATCCAAAGTTAAAACAAGGGCAGAAGATTTAATAGATATAAGAAAGTTGAAAAAATGACTGAAGTTCCGCCTTAAGATAAAATCCTTCCACCTTTTACAATCACTTTACGCTATTTATACTACAGGGAGTGCAGAATTATTAGGCAAGTTGTATTTTTGAGGATTAATTTTATTATTGAACAACAACCATGTTCTCAATGAACCCAAAAAACTCATTAATATCAAAGCTGAATATTTTTGGAAGTAGTTTTTAGTTTGTTTTTAGTTTTAGCTATTTTAGGGGGATGTCTGTGTGTGCAGGTGACTATTACTGTGCATAATTATTAGGCAACTTAACAAAAAAAAAATATATACCCTTTTCAATTATTTATTTTTACCAGTGAAACCAATATAACATCTCAACATTCACAAATACACATTTCTGACATTCAAAAACAAAACAAAAACAAATCAGTGACCAATATAGCCACCTTTCTTTGCAAGGACACTCAAAAGCCTGCCATCCATGGATTCTGTCAGTGTTTTGATCTGTTCACCATCAAAATTGCGTGCAGCAGCAACCGCAGCCTCACAGACACTGTTCAGAGAGGTGTACTGTTTTCCCTCCTTGTAAATCTCACATTTGATGATGGACCACAGGTTCTCAATGGGGTTCAGATCAGGTGAACAAGGAGGCCATGTCATTAGTTTTTCTTCTTTTATACCCTTTCTTGCCAGCCACGCTGTGGAGTACTTGGACGCGTGTGATGGAGCATTGTCCTGCATGAAAATCATGTTTTTCTTGAAGGATGCAGACTTCTTCCTGTACCACTGCTTGAAGAAGGTCTCTTCCAGAAACTGGCAGTAGGACTGGGAGTTGAGCTTGACTCCATCCTCAACCCGAAAAGGCCCCACAAGCTCATCTTTGATGATACCAGCCCAAACCAGTACTCCACCTCCACCTTGCTGGCGTCTGAGTCGGACTGGAGCTCTCTGCCCTTTACCAATCCAGCCACGGGCCCATCCATCTGGCCCATCAAGACTCACTCTCATTTCATCAGTCCATAAAACCTTAGAAAAATCAATCTTGAGATATTTCTAGGCCCAGTCTTGACGTTTCAGCTTGTGTGTCTTGTTCAGTGGTGGTCGTCTTTCAGCCTTTCTTACCTTGGCCATGTCTCTGAGTATTGCACACCTTGTGCTTTTGGGCACTCCAGTGATGTTGCAGCTCTGAAATATGGCCAATCTGGTGGCAAGTGGCATCTTGGCAGCTGCACGCTTGACTTTTCTCAGTTCATGGGCAGTTATTTTGCACCTTGGATTTTCCACACGCTTCTTGCGACCCTGTTGACTATTTTGAATGAAACGCTTGATTGTTCGATGATCACGCTTCAGAAGCTTTGCAATTTTAAGAGTGCTGCATCCCTCTGCAAGATATCTCACTATTTTTGACTTTTCTGAGCCTGTCAAGTCCTTCTTTTGACCCATTTTGCCAAAGGAAAGGAAGTTGCCTAATAATTATGCACACCTGATATAGGGTGTTGATGTCATTAGACCACACCCCTTCTCATTACAGAGATGCACATCACCTAATATGCTTAATTGGTAGTAGGCTTTCAAGCCTATACAGCTTGGAGTAAGACAACATGCATAAAGAGGATGATGTGCTCAAAATACTCATTTGCCTAATAATTCTGCACTCCCTGTATTTCGTCTTTATATTTTTCTGCATGGGGAATTAGGACTGGCTGTGACGACAATTATTGTTGCAGATGCTGATGATCCCAATCTTTGAGAACAACGAAAATGATTATATGAGAGCCAAGTGAATGCTCCAGCGTATTCCCTGAAATCTCATCTGCCGCTCCTCTTCCGTAGCTTCATGGATGTTGTGGGATGTGCTGTAACTTTTCAAGGTATAGGTTTCTTTTAAGTTTATGTCTAAGCTATATATATATATATGTGAAGCCACTAGTAGTAGTGACCCTAATGGGGTAAAAAAAAAAAACAGCAAGATTCCTCGGCTGACGAATGAAAGCAAAGTGACAGGGATGCTGGTCTTTACCATAATTGGGTAATGATATCACCAGCATCCCTTCCCCTTAGTCCACTTTCAGTTGTCAGCTGGGAAATCTCCCAAACAGCAGCTACCGTATTTATCGGCGTATATCGCGCACTATTTCCCCTTAAAATAAGGGGAAAATCGTGGGTGCGCGATATACGCCGATAGCCGCTTCCCGCGCTCAGTTTGAAATCCTGCGCCGACATATACCGAGTGCAGTACACTCGGGTACATTCTGCCAGGCTCGGCTTCGTTCGTGCTCACGCATAAACGTCACAGAGCGCGAGCCTTGCCGAATGTACCCGAGTGTACTGCACTCGGTATATGTCGGCGGAGGCGTTCGAACTGAGTGCGGGAAGCGGGGACCCGACTTGAGGCACGCGCTGGAGAAGCCGGGAGGACACCATCGAGGCCGCAGACGGACGCCGGACCGGACGATGGACGCTGGGAAGACACCAAAACTGTAAGTAATGAAATCGTATAACATATTTTTTTACAGGAATTTCGGGGGCACTTTAGGGGTGCGCGGTATACGCGGGAGCGCGTTATACCGCGATAAATACGGTAAATGGGTCTGGTTCTAATGGTCCCCATCCCTTTGACGATCAGAGTATGTCTCCTGGGATTGGTGGAGGAGGTGTTACCGTCTCAGGCACATAGAACCCTACTTGATATACTTTTGTTTTATGGGCGGAAGGCCATCTTGCTACAATGGAAAAAGCTGGGGGCCCTGATATACAATTCTGGAAAGGGCTAGTTAACTCAATGATGCCATATTATAAAGCAACATACTTATCTAGAGGCTGCGGGAAGAAATTCGAGAAAGTGTGGCAGGCATGGTACAACTCTGATCTAATAGTGGGTTAGCACCTACGGGGCGACTGCCAGTTACAATGAATGAGATCTTGAGAATACCGGTGTTGAATATAACCTGAGGAGTTTTTTGGCCCTAATTTGAACATGAGCCCTCTACTAGACATGGTGAGGGATACACATACAATCCTTGATGTATTGCACAGTGGGGCAGGAACACCTTCTACGGGGACACGTGTGGAGCGGGGAACTGGGTATTGGGTTGTTGGGGGGGGGGGGGGGGGGGGGGTTTATTACATGACTGTTTTAGTTAGTGCTACTGTTAGCTAGTCTGAGATATGTTGTATCTGTAAATGTTGGCCTTATGAATGACTCAGTGTTGTGCCGAGTCCTGTTGTCAATGTATGTCTTCTTATAAAGCGAAATAAAAATAATAATAAAACATTTTTTTTAATTGCTAATCACCATACAATGTAACCATCTAACTGATTATAAATATCTCTTTTTGTAAAGAACTGAATTAGGTTGGTATTGTTTTGAAGTATGCTGACATCTAGTGGTGGTTTTGGCCCACTGCAACTTGTTTGCTAATGTGATTTAGGTATTTTCCTCTGCCTTGCTCTCCGCTCCTGTTTCGTGCTAGTTGGTTTAGTCCTAGCTAGATCCTCTTCATGCTCGCTTTAGTCAGTGTTTAGGATTTGTGGAAAAAAGAAAAATGGACTTTGTAGGCACTTTTATAAAAATACTAAATTTGTTTAATAATAGAAAATACAAGACAGAAACATTAACATATCAATAAATACATAGTATTAAAACATGTTAAAGCGGTAGTTCACCCTCCTTAAGAACAATGCAGCATAAAATCCGGCATAGTAGCGCGAGCTACACTATGCCGGTCTTAATTTTTTTATCCCGGTACTCACGGTTATATCGTGCATTGACGATTCCGTCTGCCGCGGGGAATGGGCGTTCCTAGCAAGAGGGAGGGTGATTGACGGCCGGCTCTGGCACGTCACGCTCCCCGAAGACAGCCGGAGTAGGTCTCGGCTCTTCACGGCGCCTGCGCACAGGCTATGCGCAGGCGCCGTGAAGAGCCAAGCCTATTTTGGCTATTTCCGGAGAAGCGTGACGTGCCACGGCCGGCCGTCAATCACCTTCCCTGTCCATAGGAACGCCCATTCCCCGGGAATCTTCTATGTACGCTATAACAGTGAGTACGGGAAAAAAAAAATTAAGACCGGCATAGTGTAGCTCGCGCTACTATGCCGGATTTAATGCTTTTTTTTATATAGGGTGAACCCCCGCTTTAAGGATATATAGAACCAAATGAATGGACCACATGGGGTGATTTGTGTTATTGTTGATCACTGGGAAACATAAGTTCACGCTGGGTCCATATTGTTCAATCCTTGACATGTAGAGAGTTCCACGATTTGCTCGACTAGTTTCGCGGGACGTATCTGCTTCCTCGGGAGCTTTGGAACTAAGGTATAGAGAGTATATGTATCAGAACAATGACATAAAGTAATGTAAGAAGCCGAAACCGGACAAATAACATCAGTCCGGTATAGGGATTCATGTAGAGTATACTTACCACTTGGATGGTATTTAATTAATGGAATGCTGCAGCTCAAAGAAGCACTACCCAGAGAAGGAACCTTCTCCTGACCAGACCCAGCCAGGTCAGACAGGAATACAGACCGCTCACCACCAGAAACCAAAAAGGGGCCATATTGGGCCGTTCCTCAAGCTAGGGGGTACTACTGGTAACTGAAAAAATAATAATAATAAAATGGGTATAGGCTTACTGACCTGGTAAGGTACTGAGAAAAGCCTATAATTTGCATATCCATACATGGGCAAGCGAATAGAAAAAGAGAAAAAGGACAAAAGAGAAATACATTTTCAAAATAAAGAAGGTAATATTATAGGATTAGACCATAGATCACTGTTGATGAACAGCCTTTTTATCTATGGGAATATTAACTATGAAACACCATAGTAAGAAAATAAATTTGGATATTGAAATGCCTAAACATGCTGTTGCTGAGTAAAGATAGTAATTTAATATTAAATAGGATTAATACTTGGGAAACTAGAGATTGTAACCTGTACACTAAGAAGTAAAATGAACTAGGCTTGGTCACAAAACACAAACAGAACAAATAGGAAGTATAGATTGGCCAGATAGGCTTATAAGATGAAAAATTTAAAGACAGGTGCTTGCAGCATTGAAATGTCAGTTTTGGAATTTAAATGAAAATAGCTTGTGTTACCTGGTTTGGGTGGCTATGCAATCAGTCTAGCTGGAAACACTTTGAAAGGGAAAGGCATTTGTGCTGGAGCATTGCTGTTTAAACAGATTAAATACTGGCCAAAATAAAGGGAAAAAGTGTTTAGCAAACTGGCCAAAGCTAAACTGAAAGTATCTAGCATGATAGGAGAGGTTTTGTCGCTTACCGCTATGGAGCGCAGATTCAGGGAACGAAATTGCACCGCTGTGTATAGTGTGGCCTGCTCCACACTGACTGAGAATGTGTGCCGCCTTGCTTAATATAAGTACCCCACTTGTTGCACGTCAGACGGCGTCTGACATCATGCGAGCCGGCCAGGGTGTCCGCCACGCATGCGCCGAATAGCGCCAGCGCTTCTGGAAAATGTAGGAATTCCCAGCACGCTGTGAGGTGGGTTGGACTAAGGACCGCTCAGTGTGGAGTGACTGTCCGGGTTGCCATTGGAGGAGAGAACCACCTGACCCCTCAAAAAGAGGAGGAGGCGATGCCCTCCGTGCAATGGCTTGGGTGGCCACTAGCTTACAGGAAAACGGCACCCACGACCCAGAGATCTCTGAGAACGAACGGCTAGTAAAATGAGGCTCCCCCTAAAGGAAGCGGAGCTGCCGCAGCATCCCTACAAAATAAAATTCGTTAGGACATATATGTTTAGTTACATGGCATTTCCTAGACATAATTATATGCATGGAAAGCGTACATAGAAAAAGGTTGTAAATGTTACAGTACAATATAATGGTATTGACTCTGTAGTGTGGTACAGTATTGTTTGTTCCCGCCTCACAGCGCGCTGGGAATTCCTACATTTCCCAGAAGCGCTGGCGCCATTCGGCGCATGCGCGGCGGATACCCTGGCCGGCTCGCATGACGTCAGACGCCGTCTGATGTGCAACGAGCGGGGTACTTATATTAAGCAAGGCGGCACACACTCAGTCAGTGTGGAGCAAGCCACACTATACACAGCGGTGCAATTTCGTTGCCTGAATCTGCGCTCCATAGCGGTAAGCGACACAACCTCTCCTATCATGCTAGATACTTTCAGTTTAGCTTTGGCCAGTTTGGTAAACACTTTTTTCCTTTCTTTTGGCCAGTATTTAGTCTGTTTAAACAGCAATGCTCCAGCACAAATGCCTTTCCCTTTCAAAGTGTTTCCAGCTAGACTGATTGCATAGCCACCCAAACCAGGTAACACAAGCTATTTTCATTTAAATTCCAAAACTGACATTTCAATGCTGCAAGCACCTGTCTTTAAATTTTTCATCTTATAAGCCTATTTGGCCAATCTATACTTCCTATTTGTTCTGTTTGTGTTTTGTGACCAAGCCTAGTTCATATTACTTCTTAGTATACAGGTTACAATCTCTAGTTTCCCAAGTATTAATCCTATTTAATATTAAATTACTATCTTTACTCAGCAACAGCATGTTTAGGCATTTCAATATCCAAATTTATTTTCTTACTATGGTGTTTCATAGTTAATATTCCCATAGATAAAAAGGCTGTTCATTAACAGTGATCTATGGTCAAATCCTATAATATTACCTTCTTTATTTTGAAAATGTATTTCTCTTTTGTCCTTTTTCTCTTTTTCTATTCGCTTGCCCATGTATGGATATGCAAATTATAGGCTTTTCTCAGTACCTTACCAGGTCAGTAAGCCTATACCCATTTTATTATTATTATTATTTTTTCAGTTACCCGTGGTACCCCCTAGCTTGAGGAACGGCCCAATATGGCCCCTTTTTGGTTTCTGGTGGTGAGCGGTGTGTATTCCTGTCTGACCCGGCTGGGTCTGGTCAGGAGGAAGTTCCTTCTCTGGGTAGTGCTTTTTTGAGCTGCAGCATTCCATTAATTAAATACCATCCAAGTGGTGAGTATACTCTACATGAATCCCTATACCGGACTGATGTTATTTGTCCGGTTTCGGCTTCTTACATTACTTTATGTCATTGTTCTGATACATATACTCTCTATACCTTAGTTCCAAAGCTCCCGAGGAAGCGGATACTTCCCGCAAAACTAGTCGAGCAAATCGTTGGAACTCTCTACATGTCAAGGATTGAACAATATGGACCCAGCGTGAACTTATGTTCCCCAGTGATCAACAATAACACAAATCACCCCATGTGGTCCATTCATTTGGTTCTATATATCCTTAACATGTTTTAATACTATGTATTTATTGATATGTTAATGTTTCTGTCTTGTATTTTCTATTATTAAACAAATTTAGTATTTTTTATAAAAGTGCCTACAAAGTCCATTTTTCTTTTTTCCACAAATCCCAAATTAATTCAAGATGTGGCACTATTGTTTCCAAGGATGTTAATTGCCATCCAAGGGCAGAGCAATCAATCTTTAACATTAGTCAGTGTTGAGTTATTTGCCAGTACAGGGCTGTCTGACCTGCACTTACCCCATCTTGGTGGCGGGTCAGGCAGCGGGTGTGGGTTTTAAGCTGTGGGATGGGCAGCGGGTGAGGCGGCAGCTCCTGTATCCTGCATGCTTCCCCCATGCTTTTCCTCCTGCTAGGCATCCAATAGGAGCACCTGTCCTTTCAACCAATCCGGTGACAGGTATCAGACCCGCGCTTCCTGATTGGTGGAGAGGCGGTACAGTGTTTAGAAAAGCATGTGAAAGATAATATATTCGACACCTGCGTAAGCCGGAGGCCAGCCGAAGAGACGTAAGACGGCGCTGTGTACGCCGCGTCCTACTACTATTTTTGCATTCCCATATATTTATTGCTGTGAGAGTCCATTTTACTCATTAAAGCACCCCCCCTTTTACTGTACTTCACCATTGGAGGCATCCGTTCTTTTCTTTCTCCCCTTGGCTCATATGGAGCATTAAGCACACCTACAGGTCCACTTCTCATGTGATATTGGTACCACTGTACCAGCAACAGGTGCAAGAAGCAGCCATAGAGAATACCTTTGGGAAGGAGTGAGATCTATATCCCGGACATGCATACACCCACGCTATATGCTTTTATATAGTAATCACAAGGTGAGAGTTCTGGCCTCATCCCCACAACCCTTGCCTGGTGGTTGTGGGGGTCTGCGGGTGGGGGGCTTATCGGAATCTGGAAGCTCCCTTTAACAAAGGGGACCCCCAGATCCCGGCCCACCCCTATGTGAATTGGTAAGGGGTACATTGTACCCCTACCATTTCACAAAGAAAAAGTGTGAAAATGTTAATCGCAGGAGACGGTTTAAGATGAGTCCTTTATTAAAAATAAAAAAACCCAGTGATGCAATCCAGTCTCTTGATGTGCAGCGATTGTTCCATTCTCCAGCGATGCGCCAGTCTCCAGCAAAGTATGAAACCCCCATGACGCGTAAGAGGGGGCAGGGTCACCGGTCCACGTCATTGGGTAATCCCCGGCTTTCTCCTTGCGCACGGGGGTTTAGTGGAGACTGGAGCATCGCTGGAGAATGGATCATCACTGGACGTGGAGAGATGGGATTACATCACTGGACAGACATCGAGAGAGTGGATCACATCGCTGAAATTTATTTTTTATTTTTAATAAAGGACTTGTCTTAAACCGTCTCCTGTGATTTTAAAAATGTTTACACTTTTTCTTTCTGAAATGGTAGGGGTACCCCTTACCAATTCACATAGGGGGGCGCCTCTCATCCCCCCTCTTTTCCTGCAGCCTGACAGGTTGCGTGCTCAGATAAGGGTCTGTTATGGATTTTTGGGGGGGACCCCACGCCATCTTTTTTTTTTTTGGTGCGGGGTTCCCCGTAAAATCCATACCAGACCTGAAGGGCCTGATATGGAATTTGGGGGGGACAACACGCTTTTTTTTCTTTTTTTGGTTTGGGGACCCCTGTCTTTTTTTTCAATGACTGGGATTCATCTATGAAGAGAACACCTCTCCAAAGTGCCAGATGCCATTGAATGTGAGCATTTGCCTACTTAAGTCGGTTACAACAATGAGCTGCAGTCAGGTCGAGACCCCGGTGAGGACGACAAGCATGCAGACGAGCTTTCCTGAGACGGTTTCTGACCGTTTGTGCAGACATTCTTTCGTTATACAAACCGATTGGCCAGGTGGCTGGTCTCAAACGATCTTGGAGGTGAAGATGCTGGATGTGGAGGTCCTGGGCTGGTATTGTTACACGTGATCTGTGGTTGTGAGTCCGGTTGGATATACTGCCAAATTCTCTAAAAACTTATTTTGGAGATGGTTTATGGTAGAGAAATGAACATTCAATTCAAGGGCTCTGGTGGACATTCATGCAGTCAGCCCTCACAACTTGCGACATCTGTGGCATTGTGCTGTGTGATATAACTGCACATTTTAGAGTGGCCTTTTATTGTGGCCTAAGGCACACCTGTGCAATAATCATGCTATCTAATCGGCATCTTGATATGCCACACCTGTGAGGTGGGTGGATTATCTCAGCAAAGGAGAAGTGCTCACTAAGGGCCCTTTCACACGGGGCAGATCAGTAATGATCCGCCTACGTGTGTCCGTAAGCTCAGCGGGGATCGCTCCGTAAAATTCCCACTGAGCCGTCGGCTGACAAGTCGGTCCCCCCACACTGTGCAGGGACCGCCCTGTCTTTTCTCCGCTCTCTCCTATGGGGGGATCGGATGAACACGGACCGTGTGTCCGTGTTCATCCGATCCGATCCACAGACGGAAGAATACATTTTATTTTCTTCCGTCCACAAAATCGGATCTTTGCGGAGGCGGGTGATTACAGGTGTCAGCGGATGTTCATCCGCTGACACCCGCAATCGCATAGGGACCAATGTATGTCATTTTCATCCGCAAACGGATGGATGGAAATGCGGAAACACAGATTTAGACAGATTTGTGTACAATATTTGAGAGAAATAGGCCTTTTGTGTACATAGAAAAAGTCGTAGATCTTTGCGTTCAGCTCATGATAAATAGGGGCAAACACAAAAGTGTTGCATTTTATAATTTTGCTCAGTGTAGATCAATTCTTTACTGATCTCTGCATTTTTAAAGAGAGAAGAAACAGAAGTATGTAAAATTAAAAAGGGAGGATGGAATGGAAAATTTGTATTAGGATGGTGCAGATTTGGTGGGAAACTTAGATGTATTAAGCACTATTTTTACCAGCTGCTGTCTCCATGAAGTAAATGCACATCCTTATTTGGAGAACATATGCTTATCTGATTTTTCACACATCGCTGAGCTCAGGGCTTTTCAGCATGACTTTACTAACCAAACACAAAGATTTATGTAACTGCTGGGCTACAGATCACTTCGAATCCCCTCAATAATATCACTGTTTTGCCTTAGAAATCACTTTACATTCTAAAATGTTATGATTTGAGATTTCTATTTTAAAGCCTCAATTATGTAATATTAAATAACGAGTATAGCACAATTTAAAGGTGTATTCTGAAATTATATATAATGTTTTTTTTAATAGTGGATGAATACAAAATGTAGGTATAAAAAACAGGTTTGTAGAAATACCAGGACTTAATGGACAATCCTATACCAAGCATATATAGTGCTCAGCATAAATGAGTACACACGTTTTTGAAAAGTAAGATTTTAATCAATATCATAATGAACACAAGAACAATTTCCTAAATTTTGACCAAACTGAGTTCTATAGAACATTTGTTTTGCTCATTACATGAAAGTAAGGTTAACAATAAAACTTGTTTTGCTTAAATTAATGCAAAAAATGAATACAGCCCACAACAAACACTACTACATCTAGTATTTATTTTGTATGACCTCCATGATTTGTAAGGACAGCGCCAAGTCTTCTAGGCATGGAATGAACAAGTTGGTGGCATATTGCAACAGCTATCTTTTTCCATTCTTCAAGAATGACCTTTTTAGAGCCTGGATGCTGTCACGATCAGGTGTCGGGCTCAAAGACAGATTGCTATAGCAGTTGCAGGACTACCACCGAAGAGAAGGATAGGTACACAGGCAGTCACTCTGGCTGATGACACGGGCTCACCTGAGGTGCGGAATCTAAGTACTAGCCGGTGTTCACCAGAGCTCCTGATGGTGGAGATGGATTTAGCTGCGTGCTAGTACCAAGTTGCCGTCTTCAGGTTTGCCCCACCAGGGTGTGAGCAAGCCGGGGTCCAGTAGCGGATGAGCAGATAAGGATTAAACAGCAGTGTAGTCAGTAAATGAGCCAAAAGGTCGGTAATGAGTAGTTGCAGGTTGGGATCAGGCAGTAGAGTAGTCAAGGAACAGGCCAAGGGTCAATCACGAGTGGTAGCAAAATACAGACGGCAGCAGGGAAGACAAGAGCAAGGCATGGCTGAGAAGGCACAATAACCTGGCAAAGAGGAAGTGCTGGGACAAGGCTTATATAGAAAGTTCATGGGAGGAGCAATGAGTTCATGGTTCAACAGAAATCAAGACTAAAGGTAGGATTGTCCAATAGATCAGGCAGGGAGCTGTCCAGCATTCCAGATAGCTCAGTGGGAAGAATTAACGCCAGACACAGAGGAGGTCCAGGTTCAAGCCCAGGTCCCGACAGATGCTGGATGGAGAGAAATTGCCACATACCTTGGAGGTGAGCCTGACGTGCAGAGGGAGACTTCTCGTACAGCCCTGGTTCCAGAGTCACTGGAGTTGGAACAGTGACCGTAAGAGCACAGTGAGGTATGAGTGCCTGCTGGGCTCTCATAGACTGGAGATAAAGACCACTGGTGGAGACAGGAGTTGGCTTGGATGCAGGTCAGCGGGTGCAAATTAGTGGATGCAGGTTAGCGGATGCAAGTGCGCCAGAGAGCAACAGGAACAGCAACAGCAAGCAGGTGCGAAGACAGACACGCAACTGGCGAAGACAGGAAATGGCTTGGAAGCTGAGGATGCAGGGAAGCGGATGCAGGTGCGAGCAGCAGGCGGGAGCAAGGTCAGACTAGCCAGGTAATATACACAGTGGATCAAATGCAGGCAGAAGCGGCAGGCAAAGAATGGTCAGTGTTCAGGCTGGATCAACTGAGGACCAGGCAGACAGATGAGCAGAACAAGTTCAAAGAAGCAAAAGGTCAGGACTGGAGATAGCAGCGAGGTCAGAGTGCCAGGTCAGAGAAAGATCAGATGCAGGTTCAGGATCAGGTCACAGGATAAGATGCAGATCAAACGGCAAGGAACTGTGGCCTTTAAAAGGCCACAGTTCCTTGCTGTGCGCCAATGCCAAGGCAGCATCACTGCGCGTGCACGATCTGTGCACGCGCATGTGCATTGGCTGTTTACTGCTGGAATCCTGTAGGTGCCAGTTTTCTTGGTAGTTCTTACCTTTTGCAGCAACCATCAGTTCCAAAAACATTTTATCTTGGTCTCATCACTCCAGAGTACATAGTTCCAGTAGTCATCTTCTTTTTCAGCATGGGCCCTGGCAACTTAGTCACAGAACCAGAACTAATAAGCAGCCATACGCTACGCTGCATATTTGTTCTGGGCCAGTGAATCAGAAATGATTTCACATGTCGGATGGGCATGGCCCATGGCCAGGAAATGAGCAGAAGGAAAGGCCAGCAATGGAAGCCTCCAATATTTCTTGAAGGCAGCCCGACATTGTACACACTTGGGATAGCTTAACCTCTGCCTAGTGCTTCCATACTTCATCATAGCTGACATAATTGGCTGACCAAATTGTGGTCTGTTTTTTATCAAGCTATTAATTTCAGCTCTAACTGTAGACCTGGTCACCGGACCATCCTCCTGAGGCTTAGTGATTGGTTTTCTCTGGCACCTGCTGTAATTATGTTAGGTCTTGGATTGTGCATGTGGAGTTTCTTAGATTTTTTTTTAATTTGCAACATACAATTTTACTCCTTAACCACTTCGTGCTGGCGGTACACATATATGTGGCCTAATTGCCAAGAGGTCGCATATATGTGTATCAGAATGTAAAGCTGTGTGAAAAACACGGTCCCGGCGGCTAAAAAAAACTCCTAATCTCTACTTGTGATCGTGAGCTTTCTGGTCATGTGACAGCCAGTCATGGCGGTCACATGATCAGAAACCTCTTAAAGGGCCCAGGAAGTGCTGTTGTTAAGGGGTTAAAAATCTGCCATTCTCAACCAGGATTTCTGTGGAACACTAAGGTTCCTCCAGAGGTTGGAATGAGTTCCTTGAGCTGTGGCTGATTGACATACAATAGTACATGACAATTGGTGTTATGCTTCTGGTTTTACAAAATGGCATTGGTTTTGGAACTATGCAGGCACCCACCATCAAATACGATGATGGGTGCCTGCATAGTTCCAGGACCAATGCCATTTAATAAAACCAGCACCAATTGTCATTTTAGCTGTCTGTAAGGGTGTCATTCTGACCACCACTTGAAAGCCTTGTTCATAGTGGTAAAAGAGGAGTCTGAGTTTTACCGCCCACCTAAAGGAAAACATGCAGCACTGCCGCCAAATGTGACTCAAGTGCATGAGCAGGGCAGGTGCAAGGAGTTTTGTCTACTTGGGCAAATGTGCATTTTGCCCCCGCCACCCCACAACTCTCTACACTGGCAGTGTGTAATGAGGACAGAGGTTATGCATTCCCCACTTCCGTTCCTTACTAGCCAGTGAGGGGAAGACGGGTATTTTTGCGACAGCAAAAAATGAATGATCTGAAGCGTACACTGTGACCCACCTCCATCCCTAAATTATACACATGGGAACACAAAAGTGGTTGTGGGACTTTAAATGAGATGGGTCACAAGGTGAGATAAATTATATATTGAGGTCACCAAGAATGCAAAAATACATTACAAAATATATATCGATCAATAATATAACCATCTGCAAAAAATTAGTCATAAAAGAGTCCATATATGGTAAAACGTTACACACCTAATTATGAAATGTCATAATAAAGTACATGATGATCTATAAAGGAACAGATTATGTAGCATCTATGGAACTCAACGCGTTTCATGGATCGTATTAATGTCCACTCATCAGGAATTTGATGCAGTAAAATATCTGTGCATAAATGGGAATCGTAATCTCATGTAGGTCTGTATGAGCCCTTTCTTTGAGGTGGCATGTGAGTAGCAAAGTTATCCATCATTGATATTCTTCCATCTATTTGTAGAGAATCATTCATTAACCACTACTCCACCGCTCCACTGTCATATGACAGCGGGATGATGAGCCTATTGTTCTGGGCGGACGTCATATGACATCACGCCTTCCCAAGCCACTAGGGGGTGCGCGCACCCGCCGCGTCACTGGGAACCCGATGCGCGTGCCTGGCGGCTGCGATGTCCACCGGGCACCCGCGATTGCCCAGAAACTGAGCAGGACCGTGGCTCTGTGTGTGTAAACACACAGATCCATGTCCTGTCAAGGAGGGGAGAATGATGGTGTGTCCCTTGTACATAGAGACACCGATCGGTAACCTCCCCCAGTCAGTCCCCTCCCCCCACAGTAAGAATCACTCCCTAGGGAACACATTAACCCCTTGATCGCCCCCTAGTGTTGGAGCGTTTTGTCGCACTAGTGTGAAGCCGGCCTAATCCTAATAGACACTTACTTATAAGAAGTAAGTGAAATGGTTGTGAGTGATTTAACACAGTTTTATGGCTGGACAGTCCCACTTGGAAGCATCTCTAGCATGTAGTTGGCTTATTGCAATAGATCCTAGCAAGTTTAACTGGAGTTAGATCTATACTAAAAGTATAAAAGTATATTAACTAATAGCTAGCTGAGACCAGTCTCTTGAATGGGGACCCCTATATTTCTTACTAATCATTATCCTCTAAATCCAGGACCTCACTAGTCTAGGCCACTCAACATTATTGTAATAATTTGCTCACCTCTGGAAAAGGCTCTGCATATGCATTAGACAGAGGTTTAGAAAGTTCTACATTTCTCAACAATAATTCAAGTTAGGGATGGGACGGTTAATCCTTCAGCCAAGAAAATTTTGCGTTGAATATATCTAAAAAAGTGGGAGTTGGAAGCTGGTTAATGCCTTTTCAGGTCATAAAATGGCTTAGGGCTCCATAATTTGCTATATATATCCTGTATAGTTTTTACACTAAATGTAGTGGGTGTCTGGGGGAAGGTGAGAGTAGGTGCAGATGACAGATTTTTTAGAAAGGGTCTGTGTATGTGCAGATTTCAGGTCTCTAAATATTAGATGGCTCAGGTCCTCATAGGACTCCTCTACTGCCACTTCACCTGTTGGACCAGGTCACTGGCTGAGAAGGAACCAATGAGCTGTTCCGAAACGCGTCCCGCCTCTATGACACACTTCCTGCCCACTTCCTGTTTGTGTTCCATGCTGGTTTTTGTCTCGCCTCCTCTGACATCATCCCCAGGCTCCAGCACTATTGTGTTCCCTGAACATTCACAGCACAAGTTGGCTGTTATCTCGTGGACTTCCCTGGAAGCTTTACCATCAGACTGGGACTGCCCTGCCACTGGAACATCTTCTGGACGCACTTACCTGCTACATGCCTGTTTCAACATCTTGTAAGTGTTTTTAACCCCTTTAGGGGATATTAAAAGTTTTATACTTCTGCACTTAGAGGCGCCTTTTTTGTCTTCCTCTTCTTCTTTTTTTTTTTTTTTTGTTTTTAAGCAAAAAAGCAGAGGAAGGTAACTGGTGGTTTTGCAATCTGCTGATTTTGCAAGAACATGGTACAAACAACTGAAAACCACTGCTTCCTTTTTTCTAGCTATTTCAGCTTTTTTCCCCCTTATTATAATACTCCTTCCATAAAGCGTTTGTAAACCGACGGGTGCCTTTTTTTTTTTTTTAGCCGCAAGGTAAAGGCATAATGTTATATTATGCATTACATACTAGCACGTTATGTGAAATTTACCTGAAAACGAAGCCTTCCAGCCATGCAATGTCATCGCTGGAGGCTGCTTCCATCTTCCCCGTCTTCCTTCTTGGTTTGTGGATTCTGGCGGTGTGTCTGGCCGGAGCAGCAATTATGCCATTTCTGCGCATGCACGGTAGAGTCGCTGTTTATGCCACAGTATGCTGAAGCAGCATATCTTGGTGTGAAGTTCTGTTACTAATGCTGCTTAGCTCTTTCCTATTGCCATGCGCAAATCCACCATTTTGGAATGGGGATCCCTGCCAATAGTGGAGTAAACTACGAGATTGTTTCCTTTTTAATATTTCCAATATGTAGTTTACTCCACTATTGGCAGGGATCCCCATTCCAAAATGGTGGATTAGCGCATCCGATTCCTGGACCTCAGAGCTGGGCGGTCCTGGGTGTTGCCAATGAATAAGTAGTGGCGAGTCAGCGTGCCGCTCGTGCCCCTGGAAGAAGTCAGTTGTTTGACGAAACGGCTTAGGGAGGAGCGGCGTGTTGACGTCACCACAGTCTACCTCGCTGCTATCCGGAAGGGCGGGCGGATAGTGAAAGCCGGCCGGCTTCAGCAATATGCACGCTACTTTTAACTGAATTTCATGTGAGTGCAACCTTTGCTTTTATGCAATACATTTTTAGACGGTATTATACCATGTCAGTACCTTCTTTTTTGGGTCATCTTTAATGAGGAATTTCCGTGCAAGCCTTAATATGGAACGTATGGGTGATCACTGAACAGGAGATTCCAGGGAATCGCAATCTGAGCTACTAGCCATATATGCCTACGATCTTGGTTGAGTCGGTAAGCAGATAGGATATAAGAGGTGGAGGTCTCATCTATTGCCACTTTCTGGCACGGTGTCCAGGGATCTGTGTGTTTGCACTTATCATATAAGAGTTCCAATTAGATCATCACTGGATTTTGGTCTTTTTCTATAAACTTTATTATTTATTTATTTATATATCACAGTCACTTGTGTTCATGTCACAGTGTATTGTTTTTGCACAAGTTATCTGTGTACAACAATTTGTGTTCATTCGTTTTCTGGGATTTATGCAGCGCAGCTTACTTTTCTCTATTTCATTAACACTAGTGGCCAGTGTAAATCCCTCCTTACATTGGTGGTAACTGTGAATGCTCCTATTACATTAGTGGTCAGTGTAAATATCCATTACATTGGTGTCCAATGTAGAAACTCCTCTTTATATTGGTAATTGGTAAAGAAAAAATCCAAACCTGCATTTGTGGTCGGTTTCTAATCCTCCCTTACATTGGTGGTCCATGTAGAAGTCCCCTTTAAATTGATGAGTGTAAATCCCCCCTTACATTGGTGGCCAGAAATCCCCCTTTTTTGGTTGTTGATGTAAAATCCCCCTTTACACTGATGGTTAGCATGCACCCCCATCCCCCCCCCAAAACCATACCACCAAATCCTTATCTGAGCATGCAGCCTGGCAGGCCAGGAAAGTGGGGGAACGAGCAAGCGAGCCACCCTCTCCTGAACCATACCAGGCTACATGCCCTCAACATGTAGGGCGCTAAGGGGTGGAAGTGGGACAAGGATTGCCTCCCCACAACCCTGGGCTGTGGTTATGAGGGTCTGCAGGTGTAGGGCTTGTCGGAATCTGGAAGCCCCTTTTTAACAAGGTGGGCACCCAGATCCCACTTCTCTATGTGAATTAGTATGGGGTACATTGTATAAAAGTTTTTGACAATTCCTTTATAAAAAGAACAAAAAAAAGTGTTGCCTGATGTAAATCCATCATCAATCCTGATGCCTGCCACAACGCCGACCCAAAAAATAAAAGAAAATCGTAAAGGCAAACCGCCGAACGACTGGCTTACTGTTTGACAGTTCTTATAAAGGTAAGGACGGGGCCACCTGATTATGTCACCTGGTGGCACCTTCCCCTTGTGACGTCACAAACCACTGCATGCTGAGTTGGTGACTTCAACAGGGGGCGGTGCCCCCTGGTAACCATGCCAGGTGGCGCCTCTCTTACCTTTTAAAAGAACTGTCAAATAGCAAGCCAGCCATTCGGCGGTTTGCCTTCAGGTCTGAAGGAGCAATTTTCTTTTTTTTCGGGTCCAGCAGTGGCAGCAGGTATCATGATTGACAATGGATCCACATTGAACAATACATTTTTATTTATTTTTAAATAAAGGAATTGTTAAAAACTGTCTCTGTTTTTATTACTTTTTGGTGAATGGGTAGGGGTATTATGTACCCCATACTCATTCATATAGGGGGGTGCTCAGATCTGGGGGCCCGCTTGGTAAAGGGGGCTTCCAGATTTCGATAAGGTGTGGGGTTCCTCTTAAAATCCATATGGACTGGGGGACCCTACGCCCTTCTTTTTTTTTTTTTTTTTTTATAGATGGTCTGGTGCCGACAATTGCAACCTTGAGTCAATTTGTGATTTGGCTCGTATTTTTTTTTTTTTTTTTTTTTTTAGAAATTGTTTGCTACAGCAAGTTCTATATATGCAACATATGCTCCACTTTACAAGCAGACTAAGGGGACCCGCCAGGGACTATATTTAGAGGAATTTTCCTTTGTTTTTGTTGCACTTTAAGCCTCCTTCAAATCACTGCTCCTGAATAAATGCTTATTTTTTATTTTATTTTACATCAATACATGTCCCCCAGAGCAGTACCCAGATCCCCATGCCACTTTTATGGGCAATTACTTGCATAAACCATCAAAATGGGCACTTTTGATTTCTCATGTTTGGCTCCCATAGACTTTAATGTAATTCGCTGTTTGGGGCAGAACTTTTCCCCTGTTCGGGAGCTCTACTGTGAACCGAACAGCGAGGTGTTTCGGCCCATCTCTACTTTATTACCATAAATAATAACATATTATTAGATTTTTATTCTTGGAGTATATCATGAGTTTAAAAATTCTACAGAAAAAAACTTAAAATTATTTTAGTTGACCAAAATGCACTGATTTTGATTTAGTTTGTCATATTTTAGTCATCTGAATTGTATTGGTTGTATTTTAGGTGACTAAAATAGTGTTAATTTAGTTGATTTTTTTTTTTTTAGTCAACAAAATTAACTTATTTAGAATAAGAACATTTTGGATTAGCCCTGAAGGGAGATGGAGCACAGGAAGACTGCTGAATAGAAATCACATACCAGCACACAGCAAGACATCTGAATATTTGGCATGAAGGAAGAGTGGTTCGTCCAAAGAAAACAGGCTTTACTGGACATTAGCAAGCTGCAATAACATTAATACAGCAGCTATCAAAAGCAAGCAAGATAAAGAACAAAGGCAGATTATGTTTACTATGTGTTCAGTTATTATTAGCACCTAGTTAAGTCGATACATTTTCGAGGCTTAAAGGAAAGTATTTTCATAGGTAGTAAACCCAAAAGCAAACATGTATTATTAATTGTGATGGCTGTTAGTTTCCTTTTTAGGCTTTCTATTTTCATCTGGTGATCCAGCCAGCAAGTTTTGTTGTTTTTTTCTCAAGCTCGCCAGCAGAATGTATCAGTTTACATGGATGAGACAAACCATTTAACAACGCCAGGGGTGATTAACCACTTCAGCCCCCGGGAGATTTGGCTGCTCAATGACCAGGCCATTTTTGCGATACGGCACTGCGTCGCTTTAACTGACAATTGTGCGGTCGTGCAAAGTTGTACCCAAACAAAATCCTTTTTCTTCCACAAATGGAGCTTCCTTTGGGTGGTATTTGATCACCTCTACGGTTTTTAATTTTTTGTGCTATAAACGAAAGAAGAGCGACAACTTTGAAAAAAACACTGTTTTACTTTTTGTTATAATAAATATCCCACATTTTTATTTATTTAAAAAGGAAAACTATTTTTTTCCTCAGTTTAGGCCGATATGTATTCTTCTACATATTTTATGTAAAGAAAATTTGCAATAAGCGTATATTGATTGGTTTGTGCAAAAGTTAGGGGATAGATTTATGGCATTTTTATTATTATTATCTTTTTTTTTTTACAAGTAATGGGGACAGTGATATTGCGGCAGACATATTAGCGGACACTTCTGACACATTTTTGGGACCATTGACATTTATAGAGCGATCAGTGCTATAAAAATGCACTAATTACTGTATAAATGTCACTGGCAGGAAGGGGCTAACACTAGGGGGCGATCAAGGGGTTAATTGTGTTACCTAGGTGTGCTCTAACTGTAGGGGAATGGGACTGTCTAGGACAGTGTTTCTCAACCTCTCTAGTGCTGTGACCTCTTCATTAAATTTCCCAAGTTGTGGGGACCCCTAACAGTAAAATTATTTTCATAGCGTGGGTTGTCAGCACCCGGGGCAAGACAAGTAATTTGTGCCCCTAACCCACGGACATTTAGTGCTACCAGAGTCCATACTACTCATACAGTATTAAAACCCCTTATGGTACATTTTAGGGTGTACCACTCTCTCTTTGTTCTCTTTTATTTCCCTTTGATCGCTCGCTATCCTAATTTTTATTTTTTCCATCCCTCTCCAGCTGTCTCTTGTTCTTTCTCTTATTCTTTCTCTCCCTTTTTCTTTGTTCCTTCCCCTCTTTCTCTTTCCCTTTCCCTTCCATGTATTCTTTATTTGTATTCCTTCTCTTACTCCTTGATGGGGGGGTATGGTATTAGTGGGAAAAAAAGAGGTCAATTGTGTTTGGGAGCCACATCGCACGACTGCGCAATTGTCAGTTAAAGCGACGCAGTACCGAATCGCAAAAAGTGGCCCGGTCATTGACCATCAAAATGGTCCGGGGCTGAAGCTGTTAAAGAGGGATCGTTTGAAACTGCCTATGGTTTTACGTTAGGTTAGTCTATAGCAGTGATGTATAATTGTAATGTTGTGACAAAGTTTCGATTTTTTTTTTTTTTTTTTTTTACACTCTGTGGACCATGACAGTGTATACTGCTCCTCTCCATGGTTACATTGATTTTGCGGGTCTGCTTATGTTTCATATTATGTTTTTTCCCTATATACTGCAGGAAGTAAAGGAAATTGCTAGGATTTCAGAAACAATCCCATCTTCCTGTCCTTGATTGTGTTTTCCTCTATATAGAGATCTCTGTTTTAATGAGTTCACCATACCTGGCAGCCAGTCCTACAATTGTGGTTGTTGGGGAATCCTTAACTCTAAGGTTGCAAATTTTACCCTGGGGTGTCTCAGCTTGACATCTGGACACCTATTTAAGCTCCGTCTGTCTGCTTTTTATGTGCAGTTTTAAAAAATATACCTAAAATGAGCGCAAGTAATCTGATAACACCAGAGCTGCAAATAGAAATTATTGTGTACTTAAAAGAAACTGCGCTAGGACTCCAATATACATAATAATAAGTAATAGCAGCTAGCACAATAATCTAATAGTACAATAGTTTCTAATATCTAGTACATGGATATGGAAAACTGTGCAGCACTATAAACATCGCAGTAGTGATTCATGCAAATAAAGTGTACATAATTCAAATATTAGAAATTATGTAAAACACATAAGTGCATAAAAATGATGAGCAAAAAAAAGTAGGTGAAGCAATCTTCTCTGTATGTGACCAGAGGAGAGCAGAAATAAATTCCATGGGCCAGATCCACATAGGTAGTACGCCGGCGTATCTACTGATACGCCGACTTACTTTCAAATTACCTGCGTCGTATCTTTAGTTTGAATCCTCAAACCAAGATACGACGGCTTCTGGGTTCGATCCGACAGGCGTACGGCTTGTACGCCTTCGGATCGTAGGTGCAATACTTCGGCGCCCGCTGGGTGGAGTCTGCGTCGTTTCCCGCGTCGGGTATGCAAATTAGCGATTTACGACGATCCACGAACGTATGCGCGGCGTCACATTTTCTAACGTCGTCTGTAGTCGGCTTTTTCCGCCGTATAGTTAAAGCTGGTATTTTGCGGCGTATAGATAGACTTGCCATGTTAAGTAGGTAAGTCGTCCGTGAATAGGGATGGACGTAACTCACGTCTAAGTTAAAAAAAGACGTCCTAGCGACATCATTTAGCGCAATGCACGGCAGGAAATTTCGGGACGACACATGCGCAGTTCATTCGGCGCGGGGACGTGCTTCATTTAAATGAAACCCGCTCAATTTGAAATCCGCCGCCAGAAATACACTACGCCGCCGTAACTTACGGCACAAACTCGCTGAGAACATGTTACATCCTAAAATTGGGTAAAACATGTAACATGTTCCCAGTGCTGCAGCTGCCCCCTCCCTGTGGCAGCAGTACAGGGGTGAAGTTCAGACACCGCTCTGTGTGTCTGAACTACAAGCCCCAACATCCTTCGGTATCTGCTTGTAGTTCTCAATGCACTACCACAGCGCTGTGGAGCACTGTGGTAGTTCATTTAGTGTTCCTGGCAGGGAGTATCGGCTTACCCATATAGGATGTATGGGTAAGCCAAAATACTGAGTGTGTAGAAAACCTGCATGGCATCAGCGATCTACTGATTGCTAGTGCAGTGGTTTCCAGGCTCCTGCAAAAATAAATGCACATTTTTTTTTTTACCTGCAAAAAGAAATTTGATTTTTCACTTAAAAAGGGTACTTACTTTATTATTATTTTTTTCCCCAAGTTGTTTCTCTACAGTGTCTTCTCTGTAGGCTTTACAGATCAGAACAGCACTGTGCATAAATTAATGATGTGCTAACAGGAATGTGAATGTAAAACTTGTAGTAGAGGATGGGCTATTCTTCTACAACGATGCCTTTTAGTGGACAAAGCTAGAAAGTGCAATTCAGGTCAATGCTTCAAAACTAGTATAAGGTCCTGTGCACTTTTTGTTCTGCATTAAAATACGCACATTGGGCTAGATTCAGGTAGCTCAGCGCTTCTTTTGGCCGGCGTAGCGCATCTCATATGCGCTACGCCGACGTAAAACAGGGAGCCCAGGCCAGTATTCAAAGATCTGGCACCGTACGTTGCGTCGGCGTAGTGTAAAAAGGCCGGCATAAGCCCGCCTAATTCAAAATAGGCAGGTAGGGGGCGTGCTCCATGTAAATTAGCCATGACCCCATGTAAATGAATGGCCATTCGTACGGCGCATGCGCGCACATGCTCAGAATCACGTCACAAATACTCCCTAAGAAACGTCGGCTCAATGCTTTCGACGTGAATGTAACCTACGCACAGCCCCATTTACGTACCACTTACGTAAACAACGTAAAACCCGACGGCTGTTTCCGACGTCCATACCTTAACATTGTCTGTGCCTCATATAGCAGGGATAACTGTACGCCGGACGTAAGCCTTACGTAAACGGCGTAGCGGGCGCAAGTACGTTTGTGAATCGGCATATCTAGATCATTTACATATTCAATGCGTAAATCTACGGAAGCGCCCCTAGCGGCCAGCGTAAATATGCACCCTAGATACGACGGCGTACTAAGACTTACATCAGTCGGATGAAGCAGGAATTCAGGCGTATCTAGTTCCCTGAAAAGCACGCATAGATACGACTGCGCATCTTTCAACTTACGCAGCGTATCAATAGATACGCCGACGTAAAGGGTTTGTGAATCTAGCCCATTGTTTAACATGAGGTAAATTCCCTCGAAAAGTGAACAGCCTTGTTGCCTTTTACTAAATCAACCCTATTGAGTCAGGAATAGGAGAAATCTTTCAGTGGAAACATTTGTTCTAGTGGCAACCAAGAAAAAAATTCCCCTCACTATGGAAAGCTTTCCTGTATATGCTTCAAGGTAGGAAGTAAAGAAAAATCTCCCCATTGGGGGCAGAAAAAAAAACTTGACTGGTTGTAACCCTTCTTTACTGTATCCAAAACACACAAAGTTTTCGCTATAGATATACTTTAAGCTTACCTAGACCGACTCCTAAATGAAACACACGTAACTTCAAAGGATAACCTTTGCAATGTTTTTAATTACAGAAATGTTTCACAACTTCAGTTTTCCTTCATGTAAAAGGCAGTGCCAGTGACAAATAAATAGACATTTTTTAATACATATGTACGGAAGGCAGTGCTCTATAGAGCTCTACTTACAATGTAAGATCACGGAGGAGTTCAAATAAGAGAACTTTGATTTCTGTCACAGTTGCAGTTTTAGCTCCTCTGAGATTTGCAAATTAATCTGTCATGAACAAAGAAAAAAAGAAGCCTTCGATGGAGGCTGGCATTGTCTGGCTCTTGAGATGCAACTTGATTCTTGTCAACAATGCCACTCCATTGAAGCTGAATAAAGGGTCCCAAAATTCATATTGGTCCAAAAGAGGAGCATGTGGGAACAGAAAAGGGCAATCCGCCCCTGCGGAATAATTTTCAAAGGTACGGGCATCGGGTCTGTCATTCTGATCCTTGCTTTGTGAGTCTGATCAAAAATAAGCTAGACAGTTTGTATGTACATCACCTTTCTGGGTTAAGAAGGAGGCAATTTGCAAAGGAGAAACTGGATTGGCTGTTCGCTTGGCAGATATGCTACAGAGCACTTGCTGGCCAAGCTGTAATGTCACGGCAGCTTATATTTAGAGTGGATGGCATAAATGATCTTCCGCCAGTCTGGAAATGGCGTGTGAAGTGACTGCTCTAAACAAAACATAAGGGATCCCAGAGCCACTTCAAACTGGAACGGAAGGAAGAGGTAAGAACAGTAGTACCATACAGTTCAATTGGGATCTTTTGTTTAACAAATTAATTTCAGGGACTCAAACTGGCTTGATTTAAGTAAAGGAAATCACAAGGGCTACAACAACTAGCCGCCAAGTGTGCCATCTTTACTAAATTTAATATAACACTAATCTCCTGCCCGCGTGTTCATTGACCTTTTGGAATTTATCTAATTTTTCTATTTAGAGATCGAACCCTAATAAAAGGCAGTATTGAGCCCCTGAAACATGTTGGCCATACAGACAATTATTTTGGAAAAAATGATTTGGACTTTAACACTTATGAGTGGTGCTCCTGTTCTTACCTCCTTACTCCAGCACCTTTTAATGACTGCAGTCTCAGTTTTCTGTTGAATTATAGCTCATTATTTTAGACAGAAAGGGAGTTCACAGTGGATGTGTTGCCATGTAAAGGCCAGCAGGTAAGTTGTGTTTTTTTGTTTGTTTTTTTTTAAGAAGGCAGGGTAACTTGTCCAGCAAGTGCTTTGAGGCAAACGTCTATTTATAGTGCTTACATTTATGTATTTACATCACATAACCATATCCAGAGGGAAAAAAAATAGTTCATTCATAGGCAAAAAGGTTTCCATTGATGTGGAAATATTCTTACCCCAGAATCTAAAACAAAATGACCAATAAATATGGCAGTGATATTTGGGTTACATTGCAGTTCTGCAGCAGTTAAAGTGTACTTGTTTAAGTCTCAGTAACAAAAAGGTTTTGCGAGCAAATATTTTTTGAGAATATATCTTCTTCTCAGGCTGACCTGGCAGGTTGATGTCGAGCTGTGGTTTTCAATAGAGTGGGACCTAAAATCCGACTGTAGTGCATAGTTCTTGTTGAGAAGTTATAAGGCAGTTATAGCGTCCATGAATGAGTATAGCAATGCCTAAACCATTAGGTCCCCCTAGGCTATGCGCTGGTGGGAACGTCCGGCCCCTTGGCTGTTCGGGGTTAAGTCCCTCACCATCTTGCTCAGTCCAGAGATTTTCTCTTCCAGTAAGTAGTTCTTTTTGTTTGCGGTTTGCTGTTTTTGCTCACAAAGCTCCAAAGCTTTGAGCAGCTGTGAGTTTTCAACGTACAGGTCTTTAATCTTGATTTCTGCCATAGAGTTCCTGGTGACCTAGAAAACAGATTGGTACATTGTTCGTATAACCGTTTTGTATTAAAGTAGATCTAAACATAAACCTAAAAATGTAGTGTAGGCAACATGTTGTAGCGGAACAGAACCCGTAGGTCCCCCAAGGCTCTAGACACTGTGTTCACAGCATATATACACATTAAAGCACACTTGCGTGCCATAGCATGTTCTCCAGTGATTTAATGTCTGAAGTGGAAGGAAAATGATAAATAGTTTTCAATTTTTTTTTACAAATATCTGAAACGTGTGGTTGTAGAACCACCTTTCACTGCAATTACAAATGCAAGTCTTTTTGGGTATGTCGCTACCAGCTTTGCACATCTAGGAGAGTGATATTTTGGCCCATTCTTCTTTGCAAAATAGCTCAAGCTCTATCAGATTGGATGGAGAGCATCTGAACAGCAATTTTCAAGTCTTGCCACAGATTCTCAATTGGATTTAGGTCTGGACCTTTACTGGGCCATTCTAACACATGAATTTTGCTTTGATCAAAACGATTCCATTGTAGCTCTGGCAGTATTTTTATGGTCGTTGTCCTGCTGGAAAGTGAACCTCCGCCCCAGGTTCAAGTCTTTTGCAGATTCGAACAGGTTTTCTTCTAAGATTGTATTTTGCTCCATCAACTCTGACCAGCTTCTCTGTCCCTGCTGAAGAAAAGAATCCCTACAACATGATGCTGCCACCACCATGTTTCACAGTGGGGATGGTGTGTTCAGGGTAATGTGCACTGTTAGTTTTTCACCACATATAGAGTTTTGCTTTTAGGCTGAAAAGTTCAATTTTGGTCTCATCTGACCAGAGCACCTTCTTTCACGTTTGCCGTGTCCTCCACATTGGCTTCTCGCAAAAGGGACTTCTTATGGTCTTCTTTCAACAATGGCTTTCTTCCTGCTACTCTTCCATAAAGGCCCGATTTGTGGAGAGGACGACTAATAGTTGTCCTGTGGACATATTCTCCCATCTGAGCTGTGGATCTCTGCAGTTCCTCCAGAGTTACCATGGGCCTCTTGACTGCTTCTCTGATTAATGCTCTTTGCCCAGTCTGTCAGTTTAGGTAGACAGCCATGTCTTGGTAGGTTTGCAGTTGTGCCATACTCTTTCCATTTTCAGATGATAGATTGAACAGTGCTCCGTGAGATGTTCAAAGCTTAGAATATTTTTTTTTTATAACCTAACTCTATTTAAACTTCTCCACAACTTTATCTCTGACCTGTCTGGTGTGTTCCTTGGTCTTCATGATGCAGTTTGTTCACTAAGGTTCTCTAACAAACCTCTGAGGACTTCACAGAACAGCTGTATTTATACCAAGATTAAATTACACACGGGTGGACTCTATTTACTAATTAGGTGACTTCTGAAGGCAATTGGTTCCACTAGATTTTAGTTAGGGGGTATCAGAGTAAAGGGGGCTGAATATAAATGTATGCCACACTTTTTCAGATTTTTGTTTGTAAAATATTTTGAAAACCATATATAATTTCCCTTTCATTTCACATTACATAAAATCCCAATAAAATAAACCTTGGTGAAAATTCTGGGAAAATCAGTGAACCAATCACACAAGCAGGAAAAGTTTCTGGGGGGAGTTCTGTACACATTCTGTGTACAGAATACCTCCAGGTGCTCAGCATTTCATTGGATGGCCTTGGGTCATGATGGTGGCTTAACTGCCACTTTTTCATTTGTATGCTACAGGACCCAAGTCATTCATAAAGTCGATCAATGCAGATTATTCCTGAAAAAGTCAATTGTTTTACCAACTTTTGTCAAAGGGACTTGTTGGAAAAGATTCTCCCAATCAGCTGCAGCCCTTGATCAATTTTTGTTATTTTTTTTTTTTCATTCAGCTGGCTAAACTAAGGGTATATAACAAAGGAATGACACATATGAGAGTCTGGGAGGGCTGCACACCCCAATTGAGAACTTTGAAGAAGAAATGGAAAACTTCCCACTGGGCTTTTTAGCAGCAAAATATGAGTCAATTATTTGTAAAAATCACTTATTTTATTTTGAAAAAGATGATTGAATGCAAATACATAAACAAAGATTAAAATATGAGCTCTGGTATATGCAAGGCAAGAAAGAAAAAGGCAGCAGGAATTTATGCATCAGAGGTGATACATAGATTATACTTGAAATTGCATCATCCGATGTATGGAAGTACCCCATACATCGGATGATTCAATTTCAAGTATATTCTATGTATCACCTCTGATGTATAAATCCCTGCTGCCTTTTTCTCTCTCGCCTTGCATATACCAGAGCTCATATTTTAATCTTTGTTTATGTATTTGCATTCAATCATCTTTTTCAAAATAAGAGATTTTTACAAATCATTGACTCATATTTTGCTGCCAAAAATCCCAGTGGGGAATTTTCCATTTCTTCTTTCAAACTTATAGCTAGATTCAGAGAGGGCGTCCTAACTTTGCGGCAGCGTAGCATATCGTGTTTACACTACGCCGCCGTAAGTTAGTGAGGCAAGTACATGATTCACAAAGTACTTGCCTGCTAAGTTGCAGCGGCGTAGCGTAAATCGGGCGGGCGTAATGGCGCATAATTCAAATTTAGCTAAGGGGACGTGTTTTATGGTAATGGGGCTTGACCTGACGTATTTTACGAAAGGCGCATGCGCCGTCCGCCTACATATCCCAGTGTGCATTGCGGCAAAGTACGCCACATGGTCCTATTGATTTCGACGTGGACGTAAATGACGTAAAACCCTATTCACGGACGACTTACGCAAACGACGTAAAATTTTCAAATTTCGACGTGGGAACGGTGGCTATACTTAACATTACTATTCCAGCTATTTGATGGAATAACTTTAGGCCTGATAATGCGTTACGTAAACGGCATATCTGTACTGCGTCGGCCGGGCGTACGTTTGTGAACAGGCGTATCTAGTGATTTACATATTCTACGCCGACCGCAATGGAAGCGCCACCTAGCGGTCAGCCTAAAAATTACACTTCTAAGTCTCTCTGAATCTAGCTATAAGAATATATGTCCACCTTTCGTTTGAGTGTTAAGACATTGCAAATCGTAGTCTACCATTTTGTTGTTGCAACAGGCCCCATCAGATTCGGTCTTTCTGGATGACTGAGTTGGTAGTTTATAATTTTGGTGATGCTTGACCCCCTTCATCCTGCCATTTTGCTTTTTACAAGGCCTGTTAGGTGACACTTTTGAACACATCCTAAGCAATCTGTTCACTAGCTAGAAGTTGATAGAAGTAGAAGATGTAGCCTACTCATGTGTAGGGGGAAGGGTTTGGCTAACTTCTGACATGGGATTAGGGTTTCCAGTTTTCTGGCAGACAAATTACCTGTTCCTTTAGCTGATTTACTTTTTCCTGAAGAAGCATCTTTACAATTCTGAGTTTCTGCTCTACATCGATCATACGAGCTTCCATTTTCCACAGCAGCTTCTCCTGGTCACCCTGTACAAGAGACATGTGTTATACAATACAGACAGCACCAAAAGGGTCAGCTCATCCACTTCTTATTTGAAGGTTTTAGCAAGTACAAGTTAGTCCAGTCTTAGCTTTTTCCTATCTGTCTGAATTTTGCATGGTGAGCATTCCCTGTTCTGCTGCATTGTCTGTAATAGTGATTAACAGAGCATGGGACATGGCCTGACTTCATATCGGATAGCCAGATATTTGAATATACATCTGCTTCTGTGCCCTAGGGTGCTGTTCCCTACACTCTGTACAAGACTGCTAGTGCTGTAAATATGCTCATATAGTCACCAAATTCTTCTATTTTTCCAATTGACCTTATACATTACTTTCTCCCTTGGGTGATTTCGTTGTAAGTTTCCTATGGGTCTGAGGCTGTCCATTAGAAAAACCGGGACCAATACGGAGGATCATAAGGCCATAGGAACAAGACTGACTTTTAAGCTGCATTTTACACATTTTTACCGTGATTTTGTACAGGTCACCAAAGTAAAAAGCAGAAAAACGCCTGTAATCTGTCCAAAGAAGCTCATTTTCTTTTTTGAGCTTAAAGGGGTTGTAAAGGTAAATATTTTAGGATGCATTAAGGTGAAAAAACATCAGACACCAACCGTAGGCCCCCCCCCCCCCCCCGAGACCCCGTTTTACTTACCTCACCCCTCGAAAGTCCTGCGCTCATCCCAGTCATCCTCTTCTGTTCCCAGCCTGGCCGTTGATTGGCAAGGTTGGACGGATTGATAGCAGCGCAACCATTGGCTGGCATTGCTGTCAATCACAGCCAATGATGCAGCGCACCGGGGGTCAGGGCCGAGTGATACAGTCGGCGGCTATGCCCGCCGCTATATCACGGGAGCATGCCCGCAAGAGCTTTCCACCATGAGAGGTGGAAAGCTCTTGCGGAGGGGGAGGGGAGCCCTGACAGCAGCCGAGGGACCCCAGAAGACATGGATCGGGGCCATTATGTGCAAAACAAGCTGCACAGTGGAGGCAAGTATAACATATTTGTTGTGTTTTTTTTTTTTTTTTAACAACTTTAGTGTCGCTTTAAGGGGTTTTTCAGGCTTTGACAAAACGCTAAGATGTGAACAGGTGCCATTGAAATGGGATTTTGCATGTTGAACATTTTTCAGGCATTTGTTTAGGTGTTTTACGAGCTGAAAATGCTCAGGTGTGAATGCAGCCTAATGCCCTGTACACATGATCGGTCCATCCGATGAAAACGGTCTGATGGATCGTTTTCATCGGTTAACCTGATGAAGCTGACTGATGGTCAGTCGTGCCTACACACCATCAGTTAAAAAAACGATCGTTTCAGAGCGCGGTGACGTAAAACACAACCACGTGCTGAAAAAAATGAAGTTCAATGCTTCCAAGCATGCGTCGACTTGGTTCTGAGCATGCATAGATTTTTAACCGATGGACGTGCCTACAAACGATCGTTTTTTTTTTCCTATCGGTTAAATTTAAAACAGGATTGATTTTTTTTAACCTATGGATAAATAACCGATGGGGCCTACACACGATCGGTTTGGTCCGATGAAAACGGTCCATCAGATCGTTCTCATCGGTTTGACCGATCGTGTGTACGCAGCATAAGGGCTTTTTCACACAGATAGGCAGAGGATGGTAAAACCGGGTGGTTGCGCTGCAGTTTTATCACACAGCTAATTTCAACTGTTGCAATGGAAGGGGCTCTACACATACCATGCCTGTGATGCATCAACTACTGGTCAAATGCAGCCATTAAAAAATACCCCTGGGGGGCATACTTTGTGTTTCATTGGTTGCAAAAGGGTTTGAGATGAGCTTGAATTTCACATAAAGCAGGTCAAATGTAGCTTTTTGCAGTGTTTGACATTATCCATCCTCTAAATGCATGGATATGTGGTTTTTACTGAACCTCTACTTGTATATTCTGTTTTTTTTTTTTTTTTTTTGACTGAACCTCCTACTTGACTATACACGTTTTGGACTACTCGGGTTTACTTTGATTCACTGTATATTATATAGGTGTGTATTTCTTTGCGATTATTGAAAAATACATGTTGTGCATCACTGTAGACTCTTATTAGAAGCACAAGAACATTTCTAACAGACTCAGGATTAGAACGATTGGGGATCAATCCTTACCATGGTGAATGCAGGTATAATCTATCCTAGTGTCTATGTGTAAAGAAAAGTGTAGCGCCAATATACCTCAACTCCACTTTGGTGGGAACCGAAAGAAGAGAGATAATATAAGATTGGAAATAATCCAAATGTGTACTTAACACCGTGAGGTGTGGTAACAATTATTTGTAATTGAGAATTTTATAAATCCCCCAAAAATAAATAAATAAACTTGTGAGGTGGGAATAGACACCTATAATGCAAAAATTGTCTGTGAGACAAGTATTCCTGTGTGAATATTAATGTGAACCTCAGAGGATCAACATGCACCTGTTGCCAGTTAAGTCCTGTTAGGAACTTAGGAGAGAGATGATGGTACTCTCAAATAAACACACACTACAGCAATTAACCTGCAAAGGCAGGTGAGCTATAGGTTCAAAACAAGTCTTTTTTGGAAAAACATCTTAAATCATATGGGATGATATTAAATTCGCATAAATTATATATAGTCCAATCCCCTGTTGGGAATAATACATATATATGGTCCTTTTTGATTGTATAAATGCGATGTATATCCTCAGTAGCACGCTTCAATCAGACTTTTACGAGAGAAGAAATAACTGGGTACTCTTACCAGAACACGATGACCCACTACTCATCTTACGATGGGTGGGTCTCCAAGGCTTGTACGGGCCGATTGCCCTCTCTGGTTACCCTTGCGATGTAATTCTCTCAAGGCCTCTCCAGCCTTATGTAGTCTCCAGATAGTGATTGGTACGAGATTATACTCACAGACAAAAGGACGCAGATGTTCTCCAAAAAAAGGTAGGTGATGGAATCAGTGGTTGATCACAACAGAGTATGTGGAAAAAGCAAAAAAAGAGCTCCACATAGTGTAAAAAAGTTACAGTTTTAATGAAAACTTCAAACTTGTGTCACTGAAAAAAGTGAACACTCTGGATAAAATAACACTTTGAACAAAAGTTTTTTTCAAACAAAGTTCAGCAATAAAAATCACAAGTCCAACAAAAAGTTATAAAATCCAAAAAACCATGCAGCAAACCAAAGAGCTTTCCAATCCAATAAACGGACAGAAAATATCCACAGATAATGCAGGTGATGGCGGTATGACCTGTGTACCCTACCGGTTTCGTCGCTATAAGGACTTCTACTGGGGTGTATAAGTAGAAGTCCTTATAGCGACGAAACCGGTAGGGTACACAGGTCATACCGCCATCACCTGCATTATCTGTGGATATTTTCTGTCCGTTTATTGGATTGGAAAGCTCTTTGGTTTGCTGCATGGTTTTTTGGATTTTATAACTTTTTGTTGGACTTTTGATTTTTATTGCTGAACTTTGTTTGAAAAAAACTTTTGTTCAAAGTGTTATTTTATCCAGAGTGTTCACTTTTTTCAGTGACACAAGTTTGAAGTTTTCATTAAAACTGTAACTTTTTTACACTATGTGGAGCTCTTTTTTTGCTTTTTCCACATACTCTGTTGTGATCAACCACTGATTCCATCACCTACCTTTTTTTGGAGAACATCTGCGTCCTTTTGTCTGTGAGTATAATCTCGTACCAATCACTATCTGGAGACTACATAAGGCTGGAGAGGCCTTGAGAGAATTACATCGCAAGGGTAACCAGAGAGGGCAATCGGCCCGTACAAGCCTTGGAGACCCACCCATCGTAAGATGAGTAGTGGGTCATCGTGTTCTGGTAAGAGTACCCAGTTATTTCTTCTCTCGTAAAAGTCTGATTGAAGCGTGCTACTGAGGATATACATCGCATTTATACAATCAAAAAGGACCATATATATGTATTATTCCCAACAGGGGATTGGACTATATATAATTTATGCGAATTTAATATCATCCCATATGATTTAAGATGTTTTTCCAAAAAAGACTTGTTTTGAACCTATAGCTCACCTGCCTTTGCAGGTTAATTGCTGTAGTGTGTGTTTATTTGAGAGTACCATCATCTCTCTCCTAAGTTCCTAACAGGACTTAACTGGCAACAGGTGCATGTTGATCCTCTGAGGTTCACATTAATATTCACACAGGAATACTTGTCTCACAGACAATTTTTGCATTATAGGTGTCTATTCCCACCTCACAAGTTTATTTATTTATTTTTGGGGGATTTATAAAATTCTCAATTACAAATAATTGTTACCACACCTCACGGTGTTAAGTACACATTTGGATTATTTCCAATCTTATATTATCTCTCTCCTTTCGGTTCCCACCAAAGTGGAGTTGAGGTATATTGGCGCTACACTTTTCTTTACACATTACCTTTACAAATATTTTTTGTGTGTTGGCCGCCCACCTTTTCACCTTTTTACAAGTTTGCGCAATATTTTCACACACAATCCTAGTGTCTAGCCTTCTCTAATTGGTCCCGTCTCACCTGTGTGTTTTTGATGTGGTGCATCATGGCAGACCAACGCAGGCTCTGGACAGCTGCTGTCATCCTGACTTTAATATCAGATAAGTTATTGACTGGAAAAAGCATGCATGATCAAAGTTCAGCCCCCCCTCCACCATCAGGCTTCACTAAAAGCATTCTTGTTTCCACATCCATGACTTTTCAGATAAACAAACCTGGCTGAGGATGGCAGCTCCTGTGCCTAGGGCTACGTTCAATTGGGTGCAGCCATTGGCAAGAATTTGTAGATTCTTGCCAGTAGTACTAAATGGTGCCGGCACACAGTGGCTGGTAAAATGCAAGAGCCTCCAATCAACCCTGGGCACAGTCAATGTGCAACGCGGGTTGGTAGTGTAGAATTCTGGACATAAAGATTAGTGTATGTGGCTATAGCACAGAGCGTTTTGTCACCTCTATACACAGCAATTATCTGCCTCAATGCACTTGTGAGACTGTAGCCCAATCCTTCAAAAACCAAGTCTGCCGTTTCGCCTCTCATATCTTTACAGGTTCATCCTAATTTTTGAGTTTGGAGAACTGAATCTGCATAATGGTTTATTAGAAGTTGGACCATGGGAGTCTTGAGATTATTCTCATGTTTTGATTAGTCAATTTCTTATTAATGTGAAATAATTCAGTAAGGCCTGTTAGGACTCCTACTAATGGAAATATTCAGAATGGAAATCTACCAGAATCCCATTCTTTCTAGGGTTATAAAGGTTTTATGAAAAGGTATTCATCTTGCCCCAGATGTTCTCATATAGAGGGGTAGCTGAAAACAGAACTGATGCCCCGTTCTCTCCCCTCTCTCTATTTTTTTTTTTTTTTATAAATTGGAGAAGGTTAAATGATAAATACAAATTATCTTGTGTAGTGTACTTGTCGCATCTCAAAAAAAATCTAAGTTAATTTCAGTAATTCAAATAAATTCATTAAAAGTGAAACTTATTTTATATAGATGCGTTACACACAGAGTGATATATTTTAAGCATTTTTGATGATTATGGCTTACAGCTAGAACAAAAACAAATTCAGTATCTCAGAAAATTAGATTATTACATAAGACCAATAAAAAAAAATGAATACAGAAATGTTGGCTTACTGCAAATGATGTCCATATACAGTATAGTATGCACTACACAATACTTTGGTGGGGCTCCTTTTGCATGAATTACTGCATCATGGACTGTGGAAAATGTTGCATTTAAATTTGAAAATCAAGGTCCCAAAGAGTGAAGAGGCACAGAATCCAAGTTGTATGAGGTCCAGTGTAAAGATTCCACAGTCAGTGATGATTTGGGGAGCCGTGTCATCTGCTGGTGTTTGGTCCCCGCTGTGTTTTACCAAGTCCAAAGTCAGTGCAGCCGTCTATCAGGAAATTCTAGAGCACTTCATGCTTTCCTCTGCTGACCAGCTTTATGGAGATGCCGATTTCAAAAACCTAGTTTAAATGATCATGGTTTCACTGTGCTTGATTGGCCAGCAAACTCACCTGACCTAAACCCCATAGAGAATCTGTGGGGTATTGTCAAGAGGAAGATGAGCTGAAGGCCACTATCAAAGCAACCTGGGCTTCCATAACACCCCAGCAGTGCCACAGGCTGATCGTCTCCTTGCTACGCCACATAAATGCAGGAATCCATGGGGGGAGAAAAAAAAAAAAAAAAAGCCCGCACCAAGTATTGAGTGCATACACTTCTGCACATGGACCTACTTTTCAGTAAGCCAACATTTTCTGTAATAAAAAGCGTTTTTCTTAATTGGTCTTGTGTAACATTAAAATTTTCTGAGATACTGAATTTTAGGTTTTCACTAGCTGTAAGCCATAATCCTCAAAATTAAAAGAAAAAAATGCTTGAAATATCACCTTGTGTGTAAATGTAGCTATATAAAATTAGTTTTACTTTTTGAATTGCTGAAACAAATTAACTTTTGGATGCATCCCTTTGGATCTTTTTCTTTGTATTGAAGTCAATTTGACTTTTCTCAAACTAAACCATGACCTCATGGTTCCAAAAATGAAGCTTGCAAAGTTATTTGTTTTGGCTTCTAAATCATGTTCAGCAGCATGCTGCAGAAAAAAAAAAGAAACCTTGTATCCGCATGTAAGCAATGAGCTCTCGATCGACCTCCCCCCTGCAGAGTTCGATCTATAGCTCTGCAATCAGCCAACCCATGCCGTATGACAACTAAGGGTCTGAATCAGCAGGGTGATGTGCAATACCTCTGCTCTGAGACGCCGCTGCTTACACACATACAGCAAAGATCCCTCTCTGCTGCATGAGGGCAGGAGACTGGCTTTTATATTTGGGGTGTAGCTGCACACATTTTGTTTTAATGCACCTACAATGTATTTAGCCAATTTAACTAACAGTCCAGTTGAGCTTTAATGGTAATGTTTTATTTTTGAAGGTATAGCAGTGGCGGTGCGTCCATAGGGACGCAGGAGGGCCACCCCCTCTGGCTCGCTCACAGCCAGTAAAATATACAGATTCATACACTGTATGAATCTGTATATTTTCGCCGCTACCGTCCACTATTCAGCTGGCCGGAAGTTGAGCGCCGGTCAGCTGAATAGCGGCAGCTGACTGGCTGTGTGGAAATGCCTATCACCGGCCGTACGTCCGAGGATAAGACTGACAGGCGTCTCAGCCAATCAGGTAACCCGATTGGCTGAATCGTCATCGAGGGACGTAGAAGCCATAAAGGTAAGTGCCGGGCACAGTGGCGACAATTGGGGGCTGTGTTTGATGGCATAGTGGTGACAATTGATGGCACAGTAGCTGCGTTTGATGGTATGGCACAGTGGCTGTGTTTTGATGGCATGGCACAGTGACTGCGTTTTGATGGCATGGCACAGTGGTGACAATTGATAGGTACAGTGAGGCTGCAATTGTGTTTTTTTTTTTCGTTTGCTCCCCCCCAAAAATTTTAAGCACCGGCCACCACTGAGGTATAGTTTGGGGGTTACAGCCCCCCTTGCTCTGTCCTTTTTAGCTGTCAATTGACAGGGCACTGGATGGAAGTAGAGATTTGGGCATTAGACAGCTGAATGATGTGAATCAAGCTGGGTGCTTGCTGAGGGTAGGCTCAGGTCTGACAGCGAGAAGAGGCTACTTTTACATTGCGGGCCTTGGATCCATTGAGACCCATTTTGCATCTAGCCATTTTAAAATTTCTGGTCATTTAGGCTAAAGAAAGCTTACCTGCAGCTTCATGTACTTTTGTCAATGGCACTATATGACAAGCTGGGGAGTTTTACTAAAACTGGTGCATAGTGACCAATCGGCTTCCGACTTCAGCTTGTTCAATAAAACCTGGAAGCCGAATGGTTACTATGCAGAGCTGCACCAGTTTCCCCCCAATGCTACGTTTTGTAGTCAGTTTTTTCACCTGCAATGAAACCTCAAGGAATATTTGTGGATGCGAGAACTAGTTTTCATCTAAATCAAATTATTTGGTGATTTATATGGTCAGACCTTTGGCGGCCCCCCTAGATGGATAGGAGACAATACAGTTTGGTGAGGTCAGTAAGGTACATTGTTAATATACAATTAAGGCATTTTAAATAGTATATTCAATATAACAAATTCTTAATTACACCAAAAGTAACCATCACAAAACATCCAGAAACTGTCATTTCTGCCCCGCCTTCTGAAAATGCTTGTTGCATGGTTAAAACCATAGTTTGTTTTGAATCCCTTACCTCAAACACATGCTTTGGTCCCAGGTCAGTGCCTCAATATATCAAAGCCAGAGGATATGCCTGGCAGCTAGACAAGTATTTTCTTTCTTTTTTTATGGCAGTCTACAGCAAGGTTCACTTGATGTACAGCAAGAGGAACATCAGACAAATGTTAATGCCTCTCCTGGCACTGACCCACCCTTTCAAATGATCAATATGTAGAATTTTCTGTCTACAATGCGCCTAACAGAATTACTGTCACAACATGGCAGCAGCTTTGACATTTTCAAGGTCTTGTCACTGCCATAAAAACCACCCTTCAAGGAGGATGCAGTGTTTTTCCCATTGTGGCTGATGCCAGTTGCATCCTCGTACTAATCCAGACAGTTTAGGCTAACCATACATACTTTTAATTTTTTTTTCCTATTAAGCCTGCGGGAAAGAGACATGGAAGTGCTAATGTAACAGCGCTGGATGGGTTTGCTTTGGTAGCGAAATCTGCCATAATGTGCTTAATGGGCATACTAGCTTCTTTGGGTCCAATTTTATTTTTTATTGGCAGTTCATGTCTGCTTTAATGGTTTTAAATATTTAAAGCGCAACTCCACTTTTGTTGAGAAAAAAAAACATTTCCATCTGGGTGATCTACGTACATTGCAAGGATTATAACAACCTTTGTTGCAGATTCCTAACATTTGTCATTCTGAAGAAATCAATGTGTGTTTGTCTGTGCCTCCTGTAACTAGTGGGTCTAATGGCAGTGGTTTCATAATGAACTGTCAGGTGTGCAGCTGCTGGGCACGCATCCCTTTACATACAAGTGCTCCTTTCAAGAGTATCGCTTAAAAAAGGAGATTTTTGTTGCAGGAAATGCCTGAAATCTGACTTGTATGTTAGGCAGACTTCTGGGAAAATTGGTGAGCCAAATCACACAAGCAGGAAATTGTGTTTCTAGGAAGTGGTCAGTACACACTCTGTGTACAGAACAACTCCATGTAGCCATATTGCAATGCATTCTCAGAAAATTACAGTGGCTGCAGATTTAAAAGGAATGGCAATTTAATACTCGAATACAATATGATTAGTGTCTTAAATATGTGCTATCTTATTGGGTTGAAAGCAGCGCAGCCATTGGCTCATGCTGCTGTCAATCACATCCAATGACGCAGCGCGCCGGGCCCGAGTGATACAGTGAGCGGCTATAGCCGCAGGCTGCATCACGAGAGCATGCCCGTAAGAACTTGCCACCATGCCAGCTTGCTCGCATGAAGGTGGAAAGTTCTTGAGGGCAGGACCAGAGACAGCCGCCGAAGAACCCCAGAAGGCGTGGATCTGTGCAAAACGAGCTGCACAATAGAGTATAACATGTTTATTATTTAAAAAAAATAAAAATCCCCTTACCACCCCTTCAAGGAGATATTTCTTGGACCTACAGGTAAGCCTTAATCTAGGCTTACCTGGAGGTTGAAGTGGTCTGTAAGGGTTTACAACCACTTTAAAAAAAATCAAATTGGAACTCTTTATGTAGAGAAAATTTATTATATATATATATATATATATATATATATATATATATATATATATATATATATAAATACACATTACATACATGCCAGCCTATTTAATAAGGCAGTAATAGAGACACTTAGGAGAGCAAATCAAATTTCAGTTTACTATAGGAAATCCCAATTGTCATAGCAGGGAAAATTGTAACTAAATTTACATTTTATTTACAAAACCATCACAAAACATTTACTAAATATTCATAATTTAATATATACGAGTTTAATGTTTCCTGCAGATTGAGACTTTTGGGACATCCTGTTCAGATCATTTAAGAGAAATTTGAATTGGATTGCTAAATTACTATGGATTTGTGTTCCCAAATTCATTTAATAAAAAAAAACCACCAGAAAATAGTTAAAAAGAATTTTATTTTCCAATAGCATCAAAACATTGTCTTTTTTTCCCCCTCAAAAAAAACATATATTACAAACTTAGACAAAATCCCATAAAAATAGGCCCATTAATCTCCATGTGCCTTGTATAAAATGTCTTTTTGTGGAAAAAGGTTACAATATTACAAAAGAAAACAAAAATATACTTCAGGTGGAAGGGAATATCTAATAAATAGTATAAATACATAAAATTAGAAACAAAAATCAGATTCTTTTAAATAAGGTATTTTACACAAAGTTTTTCTACATCAGTAATTACAATGTACGTAAAGTGTCCATGTCACTGACACATAGTGGGGTGGCAATTTTGTGAGCTTAAGTTATATATTATAAAGTAACCTCTACAAGCACTAAAAACTTGTAACATAATTGCAGCAAATATATAGGTTTAGGTTTATAACAGTTAAAGTGCACCTGTTATTTTGTAGTTAAAAATATGGTTCCAAAGGGAAAGGTAGGCACTGCCCTTGCATTTTGTCCCTGGTTGTGAAGATTCTAGTGCAGCTTTCTCAACCAGGGTTCCTCTTGAGTTTTCTAGTGGGTTCCCAGAACAATGAGAAGTGGTGAATTAATTTCCTGCCTCTGTGGGGCTGCAAACTGAGCCTTTCTTTTCTCTGGTAAGTAGCCACAAACTCCAATGATACTGTTGGGTAACAAGTGCCGTACTCCAAAAAACCTTGATGGTTGTCTTTATTAAAAAAAAAAAAGGAAAACTGCACTACAAGTCAAAGCACACAACACGGGAGTAAAACAGCTGACGCGTTTCGCACTATAAATTAGTGCTTAATCATTACTATGATTAAGCACTAATTTATAGTGCGAAACGCGTCAGCTGTTTTATTCCCGTGCTGTGACTTGTAGTGCAGTTTTCCTTTTTTTAAATAAAGACAACCATCAAAGTTTTTTGGAGTGTGTGCGGCTATCCATATTTTCTTTTTCCACTTGTTACCTTGTGCATTGCCAGCACCCTTGATCTCCCGAGACCATACTGATCATCCTAACACAATCTATCTGGAGCAGTAACTTTCTTTCTGATACTGTTGGGTGTTGGTCACTGGAATAAGAGCTCCCTTGTAGACAAAGAAAGAAGGGGTTCTTCTCCCAGTGACCATGAAGGCAACGTGTACCTTTTCTTTACTGACCACTAGGGGAAAGAATGCACATTTTTATTTTTAGTCGATTTGCTAAAAGATTATTCTCAAAGAGCACCAAGTCTGCCACCTTCTTTTATTATATTTACAACTATTTGATTCTAGTGATGTGCAACTATATTTAACCATTAACAGTGGTTCCATGAGACCTGGTTGTTTTTCCAAGGGTACCGCTGTAGTTATAAGTTTGAGAGACTGCTCTAAACAAATAAGACACTTAAAGGGGTGGTTCCCCTAAAAATAAACTTTTGACATCGCATTTAGCAAATAAATTACAATTAGAATCGGCTTGTTTTATTTAAAAAATACCTCCGTACGTATCGTTTCCTATATTCGGTCCCACCGCCACTTCCGGGTACGATGCAGGCGGTGGGCGTTCCTAATTGATGGACAGGCATCCGACCGACGCATCCATCGCGTCACGAGATGCCGAAAAAAGCCGAACGTCGGTGCGCATGCGCCGTATAGAGCCGCACCGACGTTCGGCTTTTTTCGGCATCTCGTGACGCGATGGATGCGTCGGTCGGATGCCTGTCCATCAATTAGGAACGCCCACCGCCTGCATCGTACCCGGAAGTGGCGGTGGGACCGAATATAGGAAACGATATGTACGGAGGTATTTTTTTAAATAAAACCAGCCGATTCTAATTGTAATTTATTTGCTAAATGCGATGTCAAAAGTTTATTTTTAGGGGAACCACCCCTTTAAGCCTCACTCATTCTTATGATGAACATACTTGCAGGAGGGGAGAGTACAGATAGACTTAATCTGTGCGCCATTTGCTCCTTCATTGTCCAGTTGCTGGTTAGGGATCAGGCCAATTGCTCATCTTTGCAAGGGGATAGGCTAGTGCATAGTAATCCTCACCTTAGTCATTGGCCTTTGGCAGTGGTGTGGTACCTGGTATGTGCCTGCCTACATTACACAGCTGGAGAGCAGAGGCCCTGTCCCAATATTTATGACATGGCTGCTGGTCCTGCACAGATTACAGTGCAGGCATGAAGAATGACAACAAGACCACTCTGCAGTAGCACTATAGTTTGTAAAAACAATTTAATGTCCCAGGGTCGTGATTGGGCAGTATAGAGCTTCCCTAAGGGGTGATGAATATCCCATTTAGCAAGTGCCAATTATTGCAGACAGGAAAAGCAAGAGGGGGGGTGTAATTTAGAGCACTTGCAACCATTACTCTTATTGGCCAGATAATTGCATGCCACCATCACTCCATAAAACCTCCTAAATACTACAAAATGATTAAGTTGCAGTAGCACTGAAGGTTTTAGCGAGAGGTTTATGACTAACCTCCCATTAGAGCCTCCATCTGTTTTGTTCTCCCCCTGGGTCTTCCATCTGCCATTACATCAGCACTTTGAAAATGACATCTCTATTACACCCAATAGCCTATTGTAGCAACAGGCACTTTGATTGGAGATTGAGTTCTTTCTTCAAACATGAAAATCTTGCATTTTACCTCGCTTAGGACCCATGCCACACGCACAAGACTGGCTAAATGTAAATCTGAATTTGTCTGCAGCCTCCAATGATGGGGAAACGCACATTTCCTCTGCTAATCAGATTATACTTGCCTAGGTATAAAGTGGAACTAAAACTATAGATTTAACGGTAAAAAAAAGTTACATTCCTGGCATTTGCTTGTGCACTTAACCAAACTGACAAACCATCCAATGGCTAGTGTCATATAATCACATGTGCCACTCTAATGGCAGTTGCAGGTCAAACAGAAGCCAAGATGAACACTTCCTTGGCTGAAAAAGATTGCAAGAAGGCCCCCCCCCCCCCTAAATGCAAATATGTCATTTGGTAATGGTGAAATATACGTATTTTGACCCCTTGGAACATGATTAAATGAATAGGTTCATTTTAAAGAAAGAAATCGTGACAGTGTTTTTCACATTTGCAATATTTATCAGATTTTTACATATTTTAATACAAAGCTTCAAAGCAAAAAACAAAAAGGCAGTGCTTACATTTCCCCTCCTATCTTTATGTTTATTAGACAAAAGGTGCAGCTGAAGCCCTTATTAGTTTCTCATGAACCAGATCACAAAATGGCCACCCCATGTGACTAGAAAAAAAAAAACAGTTAAACTTTAATACTGCAAAGGTTACAGAGAAGGTGCAGCCAAGCCAGCTGGGCTTCCAGCTCTCAACAAGGTTTCTCAGCTTATGCCAGTAGTGTGTTAGGTAGGTTAGCGTTAGGTGCTCGTTAGAAGCCACTTTTTTTTTCAGAGGCGGCCAATCCGTCTGTAAGAGTCAGCGTGCAATGCTCGTTGCTCCGGAAGCAAGGCCTGAAGGGAGAAATGCAATTGGTACTTTTCACCCTGGTTTGACAAGGTTGCAACTTGCAAATATGACACATGCAATACTTTCAGCAGCAGGGGATGAGCTATATGGTACATGCAGGGAAGGCTGGTGATGGAAGTGTGCCAAGCATGCAAAGCCAAGTCAACGTAAACACAAAACGTAAAATCTATTTTTTGGTATGGTTGGCATCATGCTTCACTGCTTACAGACTGTCTGTAAATCTGGTGCAACATCTCTCACCTAGAGATCCTACCAGTAACAGAACTTTTGTTTAGACCAGACACTGCTTAGCTGCCTTGTAATGAGCAGCATTGTTGTCTACTCGCCATGCACACTCAGTCATGTGGCCTTTACGTTGCTCAATACTGCATGCCTCATGCAGACCGGATTGGCAGCCAACTGAAGGAATGCACATAGCTTGCCTACAACGTGGAAGCAAATTACAAGGCAGCAGCTGAAGCTGGCCATAGATGGATTGTCCCCGCTAAACCGGCTGAGATATGAACCATCTATGGGGCAGACTGCTTGTACCGAAATCAATCCATCTTTAGACGTCATTACAACCAGGCAGTTGTGTTTTTTGCATGCGATTACTTCCAGTGGCTATAGCCGCTAGCAGTGATCATTGTTCCCCGCCAGCAGGGATGGCTCCCCACAGCAGAACACAATTGCGCTGCGGGAGGAATCCCCCATCAATACCAACTCTGTTGATGGGGGAACATCTATGGCTTGTCTTAAAAGGAAGTACTGTTACTGGTAGAATCTCGACGCAAGAGCCTTGGTTACAAAAAACAATTTACAAGAAAAACAGTGTGTACAGTAAGGCAGGATGCCACTCTTACAATTATCTACTTTGGGCTTCATGTAGATAGGGATCAAACCCATTTAAGTTTAAAAGGGAACTTAGAACGGTCAGCTTCTTGATTTCTGACCTGCTAACAGGATTTTTTTTTTTTTTTTTTTTTTTTTTTTTTTTTTTAAGAACAGTCTCCAGGCCCATGCCTCACATCCTTGCCTATAGAGATGAGCTCAGTTGGTTTCAGATCCTAGTCTGAAGTAGAATGAGCTATTCCACCAGAAAGCTGTGCCAGCACCCCACCAATCATAGGATGCCGAGTCATTTATGGCTGCTTAGGATTGGTAAGGGCATTGCGACAGCTTCCTGATGGGATAATTCAGTTGGGGCTCACATAAGGATCCAAATATGCCTGAGCTCATCCTTACTTTCCAACTCAGGAAACCTATGCCAGTGAAGTGGAGACTTCAGACCTGCATACTTGTCATGGGTGAGCAACTCACCAAGCAGGGAAGCAAAAATGGATACTAGTTATAAAAAAAAAAAAAAAAAAAAAGCCAGTACAGCCAGGCTACTCAATTCATGACCAGTTCACCTTAACTCATGGTACATTCATCTTTGAAATACCTGAAAGGTGCAAGAGAACCTCTGTTCACCATGATTGAGGGGGGGGGGGGGGTCAGACACTTAAAAATACATGGGGCAAAAAGCACACAGCTGTGTACATTTCCCATGCACGTATATTCTACACTATAAATAGAAGAAACCTGCACCTGCCAACATGCATCAAATCAAGGTTGGTTTTGCAGGAAGTCAATTAGTTTGGATTTAATACCCAAAAATGTGAAGTCCCGTCAACTTCCAAATAAGCAACAAAAAGTCACAGGAAGTGGTAAACTCTCTACCTATAATATGTTACAATATTACTGGTGCTAAAGGGCCACTTAAAAGAGTTTTGTAAATGTTTAGCAGATTACCAGGACTAATGTTATTTATAAAAAGTTGTATAAGTAGGGAGGAAAAAAATTATACTTTAGTGGAATCCCTGAGCTGGGAAAAAGTAAAAGGTGTGTTGGTAATCCTTTGGCCCTATTATCAATTAGCTTAGGCCAACGTTTGCGCAGCATGTTAATATCTATTTTTCTGTGCAGCCCTGGGAACCTTTAAGTACCTTATCCTTATATTGACAATTCTTTCACCGCTCCAGGTGAGCCTCGTGGATCATCAAGGGTTGTTGAACCACCAGGGTGCCGGCAATGCTGATTGTAGCACATAGACGAAAAAAACTCTGGACAGCCGCACTCCAAAATGACTTAAAATAAAGTTGGTCTTTAATTGTAAAAAGTACATGCAGACACTGCAAACAACGAGTACAGAATGGCCATTCTGTACTCGTTGTTTGCAGTGTCTGCATGCACTTTTTACAATTAAAGACCAACTTTATTTTAAGTCATTTTGGAGTGCGGCTGTCCAGAGTTTTTTTCGTCTATGTGTTATTCTTATATTAGAGCTATTTTTGGTTTAGGTATACAGCACATTGCCTGTACAGGTTAAAAAATGGCCAATGAATTATGAGCAGGAAGCAATAGGACTTTAAAATGGCATGAAGACAAATGTGGAAGTTGACTAAATTAGAATTAAATGTTAAAATAAACCTTTATACAGTAGACACTAAAGAAACAAGACATGTACACAAAAAAACAACATCACAGCAAGGCATATGTGTTAGCATTAGCAAGCAGTTAATGATTTTAGGATTTAATGAGCAAGAGTGTTTTAGGTTTTAAAACTCTATGGGCATTTGTCCTAGGGCGACAGATTTTGACTGGAAGGACATAAATATGGTGGTGGACTCCTGATATGCATGTGCCTGCCCCACGTCAGTGGCTCTCCAAGTTAAAAATGAAAGATAACAGATTTAAAACTTGCAAGTTCAAAAGCAAGTTCGAAATGGCAGTTACCATGTTTGTCTTGACCAGTGTAAATTTGGTTTAATCTGAGTTTAGTGCAAAATTAGATTAAGTACCACAATGTGACTCTACTGCTTGAATTGTTGGTAAGAGCACCACATGCTGGTCCACAAGATAGACAGACAGTGGGGAAATTATTTATTTGATCCCCTGCAGATTTTGTACGTTTGCCCATTTACGAAGAAATAGAGTCTTTAAATTTATATCATGGATGTATTTTCTTTTACAAAATATTTTATTTGCAGAATAAATTCAACAGGTTACGTTGACAATTAGATGGTTACTTTAAAACACAGCAAACATAAATCTTAGGTGTATTTTAAATGCTAGAGACAGAATATCAACCAAAAATACAGAAAAAAGAGAATTTTACTTAAAGCGGGGGTTCACCCTAGAAAAAAAAAAAAAAAAACTTTTTTTTCTTCTAGCATAAAATTAGGCATAGTAGCGCGAGCTACAGTATGCCTGTCTTAATTTTTTTACCCCCGTACTCACTGTGTAATCGTACATAGAAGATTCCGACTGCCCACGGGGAATGGGCGTTCCAATCCAGACGGAAGGTGATTAACGGCCGGCTCTGGCACGTCACGCTTCTCCGGAAATAGCCGAAATAGGCTTGGCTCTTCATGGCGCCTGCGCATAGTCTGTGCGCAGGCGCCGTGAAGAGCCGAGACCTACTCCGGCTGTCTTCGGGGGAGCGTGACGTGCCAGAGCCGGCCGTCAATCACCCTCCCTCTTGAAAGGAACGCCCATTCCCCGCGGGCAGTCGGAATCTTCTATGTACTATATAACAGTGAGTACGGGAATAAAAAAATTAAGACAGGCATACTGTAGCTCGCGCTACTATGCCTAATTTTATGCTAAAAAGTTGTTCTGCAGGGTGAAACACCGCTTTAAAGCGGGGGTTCACCCTAAAAAAAAATTCTAACATTACAATGAGCTGACCTGTGACACGGACATTATGCTGGTCTTTTTTTTCCGTACATACCGTTTTATCTGTATTTTCTCCCTGGATTTCCCGCGGGAGTGGGCGTTCCTATTCACAGGGTAAGTGATTGACGTTTTTCCGACCGGCGCATACAGTGCGTCACGAGTTGCCGAAAGAAACCCAACGTCGGGTCGGCTCTATACGGCGCCTGCGCACCGACGTTCGGCTTCTTTCGGCAACTCGTGACGCGCTGTATGCGCCGGTCGGAAGAACGTCAATCACTTACCCTGTGAATAGGAACGCCCACTCCTGTGGGGAATCCGGGGAGAAAATACAGATAAATGGTATGTACGGGAAAAAAAAAAAAAGACCAGCATAATGTCCGTGTCACAGGTCAGCTCATTGTAATGTTAGAATTTTTTTTAGGGTGAACCCCCGCTTTAACTGCAACTCTTTTTATAACATTTGTATCATAAGTATTTGATCCCTAAGCAAAACATGACTTGGTACTTGGTGGAGAAACCCTTGTTCTCAAGCACAGAGGTAAGACATTTCTTGTTGGTTACCAGGCTTGCACACATCTCAGGAGGGATTTTGGTCCTCTCCTTTACAGATCTTCTAAATCCTTAAGGTTTCTTGGCTGTAGCTTGAAAAATCGATGTTTTAGCTTCTTCTATAAGTTTTCAATAAGATTAAGGTCTGGGAGACTGGCTGGACCTCCATGACCCTAATGTGCCTTTTCTTGAGCCTCTCCTTTGTTGCCTTGGCGGTAAGTTTTGGGTCATGCTGAAAGACACATCCACGATCCATTTTCAGTGTTCTGGCTCAGGAAAGAAGGTTCTCATTGACAATTTTACAATACATGGCCACGTTCTTTGGCCCTTCAATGTGGCAAAGTCAGCTTGTACCTTTAGCAGAGAAACAGCCCCAGACCTTAATCCTATAGAAAATTTATGGAAGGAGCTGGAATTGAGTTGCCAAGTGACAGCCAAGAAACTAAGAATTTAAAGATCTGTAAAGAGTGGACCAAAATCCCTCCTGAGATGTGTGCAAACCTGGTAACCAACAAACAGAAATGACTTACCTCTGTGCTTGCCAGCAAGGGTTTCTCCACCAAGTACAAAGTCAAAAACATGGAAAGAAGATATGGACAACCGCACACCAAAAAGCCTTAAAAAGGTAGCATTTTAATGGTAAAGGAAAGAAGGCACTACAAAAAACAGCAAGCAGTGGGGTATATAGCCAAGTACCAAGTCATGTTTTGCTTAATGTTTCTACCTCGACTGTAGGGATGGTGTTCTTATGGTCATAATAAGCAATTTTCTTCCTCCAAACACGTCAAAGTACCCTCTTCAAGAAGGCACATGTCTGAAGTTTGCTGAACATCTAAATGATTCAGAGAAGGATTGGGAGAAAGTGCTCAGATGTGACCAAAATTGAGCATTAACTTGACTCGCCATGTTTGGAGGAAGAAAAGTGCTTACTATGACCCCAAGAACACCATCCCTACAGTCAAGCACAGAGGTGGAAATATTATGCTTTATGGCAGTTTCTCTGCTAAAAGGTACAGGCAAACTTTGTCGCATTGAGGGGCCAATGGACAGGGGCCATGTATTGTAAAATCTTGGAGTCTTCCAGCATGACAATGATCCAAAATAAACTGCCATGGCAAAAAAGCAGCTGCTCAAGAAGCACATCAAAGTCATGGAGTGGGGCCTAGCCAGTCTCCAGACCTTAATCCTATAGAAAATGTATGGAGGAAGCAAAAACTGAGTTGCCAAGCGACAACAGCCAAGAAACATTAAGGATTTAGAGAAGATCTGTAAAGAAAAAAAGGGGACCAAAATCCCTCCTGAGATGTGTGCAAACCTGGTAACTACAAAAAACATCTAACCCTCTGTGCTTGTCAACAAGGGTTTCTCCACCAAGTACCAAGTCCTGTTTTGCGCGGGGATCAAATACTTATTTTACTCACTGAGCTGCAACTCAATTTGTATTGTGTTTTTTCTGGATTTTTAGTTGATGTTCTGTCGCTATCATTTAAAAACAACCCTATGAAAAACGTAGACTCTTCATTTCTTTCTAAATGGTCAAACTTACAAAATCTGCAGGGGATCAAATTATTATTTTCCCCACTGCATATGAACTGTCTGCTACAAGACCAGTATGTTCAAATATTATGTAAATGGAAGCATCTAGGAGTTGCCTGAATTTACCATTGGTCATCTTAAAACATGGGCTTGGAACCCACAAAACCCTGGGCACTTTAGTAGGCTGTATCATATTTTTGTACCCCACGCACCATTGTTCAGTAGTGTTGCTCATCATATTGAAGGTCCAACAGTGAAATGCTGGAGTTGGTAGGAGGTGGGGCCAATACATAACTTGCGTTCCTGTTGGTATTTTGCATAAGGGTGCCTCATCTTTTAAAGTGCAATTACAGTAAAATTCTAACTAAGGCTTAACCTACTCCCACTTCCATTCTAGGAGGACTATTCGATCTACTCTGTGAAAGAAAAGATACTTATGCTTATCCAATTCTGAAGCCTCTCTAGTCACATGATTGGGTCCCAGTGCAGGCTTCTGTGTAGAGGAGGGACAGACAACAACGTCTGCCCGATAGTAAGCCTATAGCTGCTGTTATTGTCCAGGATCTGCCTCTCCTCTACACTGAAGCTGGTTCTGGCACCTGATCTGGTGAATGGATAAGAGCAACTTCAGGAATAGGCAAGTATAAGCATCTTTTCTTTCACAGGGTCGACAGAATTGTCTTAGAATGGGGATGGGAGTAGGTTTAGTCCTCGTTAGAATTTGACTAGAATTACACTTGAAAGGCTCATTATTAGGCCACTTTAAAACAATTACCATCTCTGTAGGTCATGCTGATGTTGAGTAACATGAATTCTTGCAAAGATTCATTTTAAAGTAGGGCGTGAGTGATCATTCCCTAAGGATGGCCCATTAAGAGACAAACAAGGGGAAAAAAGTACCCGTGCAAAGACTATGGATATTAAGAGTATAGTATTTTTACTTATGTGGCTTAGTTAATAGCACTGCAGCACTAGGGTCATCAGTTGGAAATCTCAACCACAGGATGACCTGCTTAGAGTTTGTGTTGTTTCTTCTGGTATCCTCCCACATTCCAAATGCTGGTAGGTCAATTGGCTCCAGTTTAAAGTTGTCCCTAGTGTGTGTGTATGCATGCAAGATAGGGACCTTAGACTGTATATCTCTTGAGGGCAGGGACTGTTGTAAATGTATGGTATGTAAAGCACTGTGTAAATTGCTCATGCTTTATTAAAACCTGTAATAAGCTGCTGGTTCTAGCCTACTTAGTATATGGTTTAAAAACGAGCCAGGGCAGTTTCTAAATACACAAAGTATAATGGTCTACAACAGGGATATTCAATTAGCGGACCTCCAGCTGTTGCAGAACTACAAGTCCCATTAGGCATAGCAAGACAGCCACAAGCATGACACCTAGAGACAGAGGCATGATGGGACTTGTAGTTTTGCAACAGCTGAAGGTCCGCCAATTGCATATGCCTGGTCTACAATATAAGAAAAAGCACTGTGTAAATTGTCTGCGCTAGATAAAACACTTGTAATGCATTTAACTAAGCAATAAAACCACTTTAAAACAAGCCCTTACTGACCGCTGTAGCTACAGTGGGGTACAAATTAGTTTGGGGTTAGTCTATGTTTTTGAAGAAAATTCCCAAAGTTCATGAACTTTTAGCCGAAAAATTCACAGGTGAACTGCCAGACATAAGAAAATTCTTATGATGCAGTGCATAGATTTTGCCCCAAGTCAGCTGAGTCACAAGTGCAAATCATTTGAAAGAATAACCTTGACATTGGCAACATGTCCCCTAAGCCAACCTTTGTTTCTTATAGGTTACCTGCCCTACAAAAATCCAGAACTGAAGAAGATTTGCGTCCCCCCAACAGAATGCATTAGTGTTTGCTGCAAAGTTCGGAAAACTGTTGGCGTGTACCTATTGTGGGGTAATTAATCATTTAAGACTTAAAAAAAAAAAAAATTCTGCCTGCCCTCTCATGTAAGCTGTTCAGAGTCTAAAAGAGGAACTGCCATTTCAGTGCTTCTGCTTTGAACTTTGAAGATTAATTTATCTACAATACCTGCAGCTACAAAGAGGTCAGCGAGGGTTTCTTTTAAAACTCCTTTGCGTTGCTTGTTAATATAAATACTTTAATGTCCATAGTCTGGCCACGGGTGCATTTTAAGATTATCCTTTTACTAAAAAGAAAATATCTTAACTGCTGGAAAAAAAAAATTATAAAATTGCAATGAAAGTCAAAAATGGTCACTAAAAAGAGCAAATGTTGCTTTGAGACTAATACAGGGGATTTGCCATGCATTGTACAAAATCACTTGCAGAATGATGGGTGAAATGCACCAATGTAGTTGTCCAATGACTTCATGCTACGATGAATGAATCAATCTTTATAGAAAACTGGCATAACCAGAGAAAAATTTTACTAAAAAGGTGTAGACTGTATGTGTATAAAAAATAAAAGGGTGGAAGGATAGAAAGTACACTTACCTGTGGAGAATTGCCATCGGCGCTGCGGTTATCCAGAGCCGCCCGCAGCTGCTGGTTACTCCGCTCTGCCTGCTGAAATTGTTGCTGGAGCTGCAAGTACTGATCGCGTGGCACGGTGGCACAAGCTTGCTGCTGAGAGTGGCTATGGCTCAGGCTGGTCGGTGAGTGCAGCATCTGCAGTACAGACAGTACAAGATCTATTACTCTCCACCCCTAGGCTTTCAGAAAAGCATGTTAAAGAGCAGTGTCAATGTAGTACCAAATAGATAATTTCTGATTGCTTGTTAAACTTTGTATATCTTTGAAAACACATTAGCAATGAAAAAAAACACATATACACACACACACACTCTATTCTATAGCTGCATAAAAAATAAACACACACACACACACATTAATATATATATATATATATATATATATATATATATATATATACATATACATATACATATACACACACACACACACACACACACACACACACACATACACGCACATACATACACTAGAGTCAGTTTGCCATAAGCAAGACCCTCATTTCTTAAAACGATAATTCTACGCAAGCTGCCATTTCAGTTTGAATGAATGTAGGCTGGTTACATTAGCAATTGGCTGCCAGAAGTCTTCACTTGAATTCCCAGCTCTGTCCACCTGTCATGGCTATTATTGAGGTTATCAAGTCTTTTGCCATCCTTGTATTTTATAAAGCAGTGAACTAAGTAAATGGCTCAGTTTATAAACAGGGAAGGTGCACAAAAGGAGCAGCCATCGAGTTCTGTGAGGCCGCGTACACACGGTCGGTCCAAACTGATGAAAGCGGACTGAAGTCCAGTTTCATCTGTCCAAACCGACCGTGCGTATGGCCCATCGGTTCGTTGTCCTTTGGTCAAAAATTTTAGAACTTGCTTTAAAATCGAACCGATGGACCGCTGCCCGATAGGTCCAAACCGATGGTTAGTACACATGGTTGCTATTTAAGCCTGTTGATCAGGGTCAACTTTTGATCAGGGCCATTTGGGTGATTTCTGTTATGATTTTAAAAAGGAGCCAAACAACCATGATAATAAATAGTTTCAAGTGATCTTAATTGTAAAGAAAAGTTTTTTTTGGAATAGTCATATTTTCAATATCAATGCCATGATTTCTACCAGGGTATGCAAACTATTGAGCACAACTGTATCTCAGGGACCCCAATGGTGAAAGGTCCACTAGGGATTTCCAGTTCCAATACTATAACGCCAAATGATGATGTGATGGGAAAGTCCTTTGTTTTGGCCAGCAGCAGAAAAACAAAATTATGTAGGAAAATAGCACCAGTAGACTTTCCAAGAAATAAGAAGCTAGAAATTTGATTTTTTTTTTTTGCTTTGAACATAATTTTTTTCAATTATCTGCAGTGTCCACAAAGAGAAAATGTTTGAACGATCGTGCAGCAATGGGGTCACTACATATCAGACACTATACACCACACACCAAAAACCATGCAACACACTACTACAAAATGCTGCGGTCAACCAATACCTAGCCTTATGACTGGTTAAAATTTAACATGCCCATTGGAAATAAAAATACAAAGCATGAGCATTGCTTTAAAATTCTAAAAAGTCCTTAAAATTGTTAAATCAAACTAGCACCGTAACTAAATTGGAAAGACTCTTCTCCAGAACCAGACCCTATCCATCCTTATGACCACCTCTTCAGTGCAGCTTTATAACAAAGGAGACATTGCGTTGTAATGTCAAGTCCTCCCTACATAAGGCTGTCCAATTGGTAAAGGGGTGGCCATACATAAGTGCTAAAATGCCTTTCTAGTGGATTTAAAGCCCAATTCCATCCACTTTTTTTTTTCTCTTGAATGGAGGAACAAATAGTTAAAACCTCAGTTAGGTTTTATTGGTATCATGGGAAGTTGCATTGCAAAATATTTTATAAATATTTTTTATTATTAGTTTGAGTCCACAGGATAGATTCCCACTGTAAGAATAGTCCCATGAATGAATGAATATATAAATATCTCTCTATCTCTCTATCTATCTATCTCTCTATCTATCTATCTCTCTCTCTATCTATCTATCTATCTATCTCTCTATCTATCTATCTATCTATCTATCTATCTATCTATCTATCTATCTATCTATCTATCTATCTATCTATCTATCTATCTATCTATCTATCTATCTATCTATCTATCTATCTATCTATCCCTCCTTCCGAGCTGTTGCACACTAATGGGGGTGGGTGGGTTTCATGGTAGTACCAGAATTTCTTGTAATGGTAGAATGCTGGCTTGTGTGGTGCAGAGGCAGCTTGTTGCCTCTGCACTATACTAGCTGGCCTTCTGTCATAAGAAATTCTGCTACTACCACAGAGCCCACGCATCTTCATTAGTGTGTACCAACAGCTCAAAAGAAGGGGGAGGCAGTTCCTCCAAAACGTGTTGGCTAGATCTGCACTTTTTTATTCGTTTACTAAATGTTTGGATTCTACCATTATCAGTTGCATAATTTTGGACACTGGGTGCTCCTCCCCATTCGGGTATCATTTCTACTAAAGCAGCCCAAACCTTTATAAAAAAAAAAAAAAAGGGGGAGACCAGCACCAGCACCACCATCCACCCACAAATCCACCATTGCTTTATTATGTGTGTATATATATATATAAAAAAAAAAAAGAAGGACTAGCTACACACAGGTGTTAAAATTTAGTTATAGTTTAATATTTTAAAGCCCAATTTGATATCCTTTTTTATAAGTTTTGAATGGAGTGAGGAAATGTTATTCACCTCAATGTTTTCACTCACTTCTGTCCCAGTCACTGAACAGGGAATGAAGAAAAAGCTCTCCAAGAAGGCAAAAACAACAGCAACATTTTTTTTTTAAGCAGAATGAAGAGGGGCTGACAGGGCCACCCACTAATCAAATTTTTGACCAGTTCATCAAAAAAAAAAAAAAAAAAATGTATGGCCAGCTTTAGTCACCAACTTGAGGTGTAACCGCCGGTTTCCTACATTGAGATTAAGTAGAAAGCTCTTACATGAATCCAATATTTTTATGGCTTTTAACACCATGACATGCTAGACAAGATCGATGTAGATGTTGAGTCTTGTGACTTGATAAGAGTGATGGAATATGAACACCATGAAGGACGCATGGGCATGCAGTGTTACAGCAATAGCATTGATAAAACTTTACCATCGATCTCAGAATCAGAACTGCACCCATCTCTGAGATTTCCTGAGGTCTATACACAGGGAAGGCACAAAACAGGGAGACACAAATACAACATTTCATATGTTTGGGGGGAAAAAAATTTGAACACATTAAACTGCAATACAACAAATCACTGTCATGTGACAACTTCCCCTGTAAAGGGTACTGGTAATGCTTCGATATACAAATACATTTTAGTCAACTGTCCACTTCCAACCTTGTGGTAACAGTTTGGTTACCTTTCCTGTTTAACAATGCCTCTGTACACAAAGCCAGTTCCATGACGAGATGGTTTGAGGAGTTTGGTATGGCCTTCATAGTGCCCTGACCTCAACCCTACTGAACATTTGGGATGAATTGGAAGCCAGGTCTTTTCATCCAAAATCAGTACTTGATCTTCACCCACCTGGCCGCATCATTCATTCTCAGTCCTCTGAATGGGAAATAAGTACTGACAGCCTTGGGGGCTGTCGGCTAAGAGCCGGTTCACACTGGGGCGACTTAAAGTCGCCTCAAGTCGTCCCAAGTCGCGCTGTCGAGAAAAACAATGCAAGTGAATGGGAGCGGTGTTAATACACACGACTCGAGTCGCTCCGACTTCAAAAAGAAGTTCCTGTACTACTTCAATCCGACTTGTAGGCGATTTGTACCCATTGATTTCAATGGAAGTCTCCTCCAAGTCTGATCACTGTCTTAACCGAAGCGACTTTCCAGGAAGATAACATACATTTCTCAGGCAAACCTCTCCCTCCCCCTCCCTCCCCTAGAGCTGATTGTTGTTTGATTGGCCACTGCAAAGTCTCCTGTCCTGGAGACAACGTCAAGTCGTGTTGTAAATCGCCCCAGATCGCCCTGTGGTTCATGCTCAAGTCGTGTCGGAGTCGCCTCTGAAAGTCGTGCTGGAAGTCATGTCGCCCTAGTGTGACCCGACTTTAATCGTTTCTTTGAACTACCATGAGTTGAGTGCTCTGGTAGTTCATTCATTTATCCTGTCAGTGTACATCTGTCTGCCCAATGTACGAGCACACGGATACACTGAGAAGTCTGCAGGAGCCCTGCATGGCACCCGTGATCTGCTGATCACAGGTGCAATGCTTTCCATGCGCCAGGAAAAAATAAATACAAAAAAAAAAAGCACCTTCCCTCCAAAAAGATCATTTAAAGAAAGACCACCATCCAAATAGTTTTTTTGTTTTCCCCTCTTCATTGTAGTCCCAACAGCTTCTCTTTTTTGGGCATCTCATTCATGCCTATGCGTAAAATTTAAAGGATGAGTTCACCTTCGGAAACATGTTATATGTTCCACCCATTTTTAGAGTGAAACATGTTCCCCCACCCTGCAGCTGATCCCCATGTGACAGCAGACCGTGGATCTTCTCCCCATACCTGCTGTAACTATTTGGAAAGAGCGCGGCCATGTGGTTGCATCATTGATTCACAAATCCCTGTGAATCAATGAACTTCAAGTGCCTACTCAGGCTTTGCCTAGTTCTCAATGAACTACCAGAGTGCTGATGAGCACTCGAGTAGTTCATTGATTCTTCCCATATTTGTGAAGCTGCCTGCCCATTTGATGTATGGGCAGACAGCTTACACTGACAGTTTGTATGAAGTCCTGCATGGCACCCGCTGATCGTGTGTACAATAATGTTTAGGCTCCCATAAAAATAAATACATTTTTTTTTTTTACAAGCAAAAAAAACATTTTGTATTTATTGATTCTATTTTTTTTTTTTTTAAGTGAACTTATCCTTTAAAGGACTTCAATAAAGCTTGTTTGAAGGCCCTGTAAAGCTTGAAGCCCACAAGGCCTTATAGGTCATGTCTTTATTCAACTTCCCTAAGGTGATACAACCACTGCTTCAATAATTCCTACGACCAATTAATCTAAAAGGAAAAAATCCTCAAAACAAGATGACAATGTATATATAATGAATCAGAATATTTATCCACTTACTTGCACGAGATGATCATCAAATTTCCCCTGATTTTTCCGTAAACCTTCATTCTCCATTTTCAAGGTTTCCATTTCTCTTTCGAGAGAGTTCAGCTGACTAATCTAAAATGAAGAATGATACAGGCAAGGAGTATATATCACTCTCCCAACTAAAGTGCTTATTTTATATTAACAGCCAAGTTACATATAGCATCATGTGTGAAAAGACAACAAGGGTGCCACTCAATGGCTGGCTAAAAGACAACATTAATATACTATATGACTCCAGTCATAAAATATTTAAGTGAACTGTCAAAAATATTGTATTTCTGGTCATCTGGTCCGACGACTTTCACAGGCCAAGTAAAGTCTCATACACACGATCGGATTTTCATCAGACAAATCGTAGGACTTTTGTCTGAAGGGCGTTGGCCAGGAACTTATATTGCCTACAGGAATTGTCAAGCCAACAAACACGAAACAAAGTGTTTTTTCAGCTCTTTAGCGACACCCTTTGGGCAACTTCTGCCAATGTTGTGTTATGGTGAGCATTGCTTCCGAGCATGCGTGTTTGTACTTTGGTGTCTTGTCCGACAAATGTGTGTACACGCGATCGGATAATCCAACAACACACAATCGTTGGCGGACAATTTTAAAGCATGCTATCCCACATTTGTCCGTGGGAAATCAGACAATTGTCTGATGGCGCATACAAACGGTCGGATTTTCCGACAACAGCCTGTCACTACACAATTCCCGCTGGATAATCTGATCGTGCGTATGAACACGTACAGGTCATTTCCCTCCCCTAGCCCGTGGTTGGAGAGTGAGGGGAGGAGAATCAGATTGCCAAGTCATCTTCCTTCACTCTGCCATCATTGTTCATCACATGAACAAGTTCAGATAATGTAACATATATACACAAAAAAAATTTGCGACTTTAAACTTAAAGTGCATAAAAAGGGAATTGTTAATTAGTGAACTCAATTTTAGTGAACACACAAACAGTTTAACTCGCATTTACTAACCTGCACTAAAAGCATCTTAACTGGTTGCAATGGACAACACCGACACTTTCATTTCATCCAGTCCTATATGTATTCCAAAGTTATTACATAACCCTGTCCCTACCATTCCTCCCACTGCCAACAACAGTTTCCAAATGCAGTTTACTCACTAGATCAATAATTTGCCAACACATTAAAAGCTATGTGAGAAAGTGGAGCAGCTGTGCAGGGCAACCAATCAGCTTCTATCTTTCATTTTCAAAACTTAAATGAACAAGCTGAAGAAGCCGATTGGTTGCCATGCACAGATTATCTCTGCTCCAGTTTCAGTAAATGTCCCCCATATTCTTCATTGCAGGCTAGCTGTAAGAACAGACCTTTCTGTTTGCAGAGGTTAGCTCTAGCTGTAGCTGGTCACACTCTCTTCTCAAGCTGGACTTCTCTTGTTCTAAGGCTTTCACCAGGCTGGACTGGTTCCCCTGTTTTTGGTGTTTCAAAGAGATTACAGTAGATTCAAGCTGCCGCACCTACAACAACATAAATGGAGAAAACATTGAGACCTGTGACATCAGGGGGACAATAAATATAATTTTAAAGTTGAACTAAAGCCAATATTTTTCATTCCATTTTGGATAGATTAAAAAGAGTTATAACCAATAATTAGTTTTTGCCATCCGTTTCCCACTGGGGAGATTGTCCTGTCCCATAGCCACAACAAAAAGTTTGAAGAAATCCCTGGTTGTCACATGAACCAGCGTCCATAGTGTTTGAAGTTCTACACTTTATTTTTCGGACAACTCAAAATGTAGGATTTGCTTTCACTCTTAGCGATAATGTTCGTCAGGACAAATACAGAATAAAAAAACTTGACAGGTGTTCTAATCCCTCTTCACCATCTAAAACTAAAATGTTTTGGGCTGAATTGTGGTAATTTCATTGGTTCAAAACCCAATAATACCTCCAAACCAATTAAAGTTGTAAAGGTTCATTTTTTATTTTCTAAATAGGTTCCTTTAAGCTAGTGCATTGTTGGCTCGCTTACCTTCGATTTCCCTTCTAAATTTTATTTTTTCTTTGTTTTCTTTGTCTGAATTTCTCACTTCCTGTTTCTCCTCAGTAAGTTTGCCCCCATCAGCCGAGCCGTTCTGGCTGGGGGTTAGTCAGCCAGAACAACTTACTGAGGAGGAACAGGAAGTGAGAAATTCAGACAAACAAAACAAAGAAAAACAAATTTAGAAGGGAAATCAAAGGAAGAGGTTAGTAAACCAACAATGCACTAATTTAAAGGAACCGAATTAGAAAATAAAAAACAAACCTTTACAACCCCTTTAATGAAGTTTCATAAGCACATTTTGAGAAGCATGGAGGCAACCGTCGATAAACACACAAATGGATAGCTCCCAAGCTACTGCACCTTGCATTTATGGTGTGTTTTTAGTTTTTCATATCTGCAATCAAGCACTTCCGTAGCATGACCTACCACCAAGTCAAACACTCGTTGACTGCCGATAACGCATGGCCAATCAGAATTCTTCATAAGACCAACATGCCCAGCTTTCCTTTTCCCATGTTAATTTCCTTTTCTTTATTATGTGATTTTTTTAACTATAGTCTACACCTTTTCTTTTGTCCCAGTGTTACTCTAGACACCGGTGCACAACCTTGAGACCTGGGCCCAGTAAATTCTTCCAACATACTGTCCCAACAGTAAAGAAACAAAAAAGCAAATTATGTATAGAAATGCTAGAAGGCTCTGGATAGGGGAGGGGTAACAAGGGTTTTGAAGGGTATTAAAGAAAACTTGGTGGCCCTAACGAATATGAGTTTCCGGAAAGGGCTGGGGTTTCTGCAGGGAGCTCACAGCATTACAGTGACGCTGTGGGTTGACTACAGGGGCTAGTAGGAAACTTCTGGAAGTTTGGGACACTATTGCAGGTTGTAAGCTCTGAATGGCACTGAGGGAGGTTTGGGGGGGCACTCTGGAAACGCAGGGCTCCAAGGGGGCCCCAGTTGAAAAAGGAGGCTGTGGCTTGGCAGCAGGCCTTGGCCTGGTGGTTAAGAATTGCTCTAGGCACAGACTGCTATGGGGCAAGGCAAGATTATCCTTTCGCATTACCCTTTAATGGCACCGCTAGAAACAAAGGAGTTGATTTACTAAAGGCAAATCCACTCTGCACTGCAAGTGCAGTCACTGTAAATCTGAGGGGAAGAGCTAAAATTGGGGAAAGCTCTGCCAACTTTATCATCCAATCATGTACAAGCAAAAACGCAGCTTATTTTCATTGCATGTCCCCTCGGATCTACAGCAACTGCTTTTCCAAGTGCACTTGTAGTGCAAAGTGGATTTGCCTTTAGTAAATAAACCCCAAAGTCCTACCTTTCCTCTGTGCAGGAATGGCTATACTGTAGCTCTCAAGCACAATCTTCAATGTAATCTTTACAGCAAGTACACACTCCAATGGGAACATCGGTCCTCATTGGCATCTCACGCCGCTAAACTCATAAGGCCAGTTTTCCTGGTAAGCTTCCCACATTACCTTCTCCCGGGTTTGTGCCAGGTCAGACTTTGTATTATGCACTTCCCTCTGCAGTCGCTCATTCTCCTGTCTCAGAAGCTGCTGTTCTTGCTCCATCAGTTGCTCCAGGTCATCCCAGTATTGCTTCTTATGCTGGTTCTGTAGCCCTGAGGATTGTATGGCCATTTCCAAAACCTGTTTCTGGAGAGATGGAAATAATTTACATGTTAATAGTGAACTAAAGCAAACCTGCATGATCTTTAAGTGAAAAAAAATTAAAAATAAACACCACCATGTTAAAGGAGACACACCCCCCCCCCCCAACTTCTTGTTTCAATGCCCATGCTTCTGATCTTTCCCCTCTTGCAGTGCTACACCAGCCAAGAATATTCAGTATATTTTGGCAGCAAATTTCAATCTGGTTTTAGTCTTGGTCTTAGGACTAAAATGGCATTTTAGTTTGTCCCATTTTAGTTTTCTGCAATTGTTTTAGTCATATTTAGTCAACTAATAAATCTCCAGTAGATTTTAGTCGACTAAAATGTCCTACGTTTTAGTCGTCTTAAAACTCATTTTAGTCCTCTAAAATCTAATGGGTGTAATTAAATTGTAATGCATTAGTTAACATTTCTCTACTATTTCCAAACTCATTATATACTGCTGGAGTGAAGAGTTGAATGTGTTATTATTTATGTTATTGAGGTATAAACATGCGCTACAGATCAGTGTTCATTTTGAAGTCAGATTTCAATTTAGTTTTAGTCTTAGTCTTGACTAAAATGGCGTTTTAGTCCCATTTTAGTATTTTTACCAAAATGGCATTTTCGTTTTAGTCATATTTTAGTCATCTCAATTGTTTTAGTTGTATTTTAGTCAACTATAGTATTCATTTAGTCGACTAAAATGTTTTAGTCGACTAAATTAAACACTGCACCCTACCCCTACCCACTTGCCTATTGCACCCACCTCCCTCCTGTAGCTTTTAGTGGGTGGACCCTTCCCACACCTCAGCAACAATGTCACTGCTACGTTTACAAAAGTCGCTACCGAAGAATATACTTTAATGAAGGTGACTAGAGTTCAGCTTTAAATACCCCTGGCAAAATGTATGGGAACACCACTCTTGGAAAATGTTCAAATGTTTGGAGTGTGAAAACCTCTGAGGTTGGGATTGTGTGGGCAACAAAAAATATTAAAAATAAATAAATAAATTGTATGTGTGTGTATATATATATATATATATATATATATATATATATATATATATATATATATATATATATATATATATATATATATATATATATTAGTGCTGTCAAGCGATTAAAATTTTTAATCGCGATTAATCGCATAAATGTCATAGTTAACTCACGATTAATCGCGCCATTAAGGAGGTTCCCCTTTAAAAAAATATTTTTTTGTTTCTTATTTATTTTTTATTTTTTTATAATATTAAATTGTGTTTTTTAAATTTTTTTACATTTTGATCACTTTTATTGCTGTCACAAGGAATGTAAACATCCCTTGTGACAGCAATAGGTGGTGACAGGTACTCTTTATGGAGGGATCGGGGGTCTAAAAGACCTCCGAGCCCTCCTTTGCACTTCAAAGTATTCAGATCGCCGAAAACGGCGATTCTGAATACTGTGTACTTTTTTAAATCCGGCGCCATTGGCAGCCGAGAAACCCGGAAGTGACGTCATGACGTCGCTTCCGTGGTTTCAATGCGGAGACTGAATCAAAGCCGCTTACGGCTTAGTGTCAGTCTCCGCCTGGACACAGAAGGTGCCGGATGGAGGATCGGGTCTCCCGGTGGGACGGGAGGCCCGGTCAGAGCGGCGAAGGGGGGGGGGGGGGGGGGGGGATGTCCCCTCCCGCTCCTCCGGCATAACAACCGAGCGGCTTTTAGCCGCATCGGTTGTTATGTTTGGATAGCCGATCGCCCGCTCTAAACAACGGTACCGGGATGATGCCTGCGGCTGCAGGCATCATCCCGGTATAACCCCCGAACGCCGCCTCGTTAATCGCGCGATAAAAAAATTGACGGCGTTAACGTGGGTTTGCGTTAACGCCGTTAATAGCGCGTTTAACTGACAGCACTAATATATATATATATATATATATATATATATATATATATATATATATATATATATATATATATATATATATATATATATATATATATATATATATATATATATATATATATATATATATATATATATATATGTATATGTATGTGTGTGTGTGTATATTAAATGTATATATTTTTTTTACATGTTTTGAATATTTTTTGTTGCCCACACAATCCCAACCTCAGAGGTTTTCACACTCCAAATTTTCAAGGGATGATGGCAACCACATGGTCATCTGTATAGGCTGGTTTATTTCCAATGTTCAAGTGTTTAATTGTGTAGAAGAAAAAACTAAAATTACAGGACATGCCTCAAAACTATTTTCATTTAACATTCCAAACTTCTGGGTTTAAGAATACTAAAAAAATGTTCAGAAAGAAAACTGTAGGCACTTGCAACTGTTTTTACAGATCAAGCAGGGGGGAAAAAAATAAATATGTAATCACTCAATTCTGAGGAAAATATTATGGAATCACTACTTTCCTTTTAGTTCTAAAAACAAAATTCAAATTACATCCTGAAAAATTATGTCATCTTTACCAAACCTCCTTTTAATTGATGGAAAAAGTATCCAAAATCTCAATATAAACTTGTGCGTTTATTGAAGATTTAATGACCGTCATCTCCCCCATACCTCAACCTGACATGCACCCCCATATCATCAATGATTGTGGAAATTTGCATGTTTTCTTCAGGCAGTCAGCTTCATCCATTTCATTGGAACGGTACCAAACAAAAGTTCCAGCATCATCACCCTGCCCAATGCAGATTTGGTGATTCATCGCTGAATATCACTTCCATCCAGTCATCCACAGTCCATGATTGCTTTTCTTCAGCCCACTATAACCTTGTTTTTTTTGGTTTAGGTGTTAATGATGCTTTTTGTTAGTACAAATAAAATGGCAAGGTAGTTAAAGGGAAGCGTTCTGGTAGACTAAGGAAGGACCTCAAAGTGTCAAGCTAGAAAACAAGGCAATATACCTTGAAAACAGAAAATGCACAAAAAAACAAATGAGTAACAAATAATCAGAAGCTGGAGTCAATGTTGGTGACCGAAACAACGGCTAAAGGAAATGGGATTTGCATACAGAAAAGCTAAAACAAAAATACATAATTAACACCTAAAAAAAAAAAAAAAAAAAAAAAAAAAAGGTTACAGTAGGCTAAAGAAAAGCAACCATGGACTCTGGATGACTGGATAAAAGTGATATTCAGCGATGAATCACCAGTTTGAATTGGGCACGGTGATGATGATGGAACTTTTGTTTGGTGCTGTTCCAAATATATGAAATATATGAAGACGGTCGCCTGAAGAAAACATGCAAATTTTCACAATCATTGATGATATGGGGGTTGCATGTCAGCCAAAGGTACGGGGGAGATCACAGTCATTAAAACTTCCATAAAGGCACAAGTTTATATTGAGATTTTGGACACTTCTCTTACTCCATCAATTGAAAGGATGTTTGGTGATGACATTTTTTCAGGATGTAATTTGATGTTTAATTTTAGAACAGCAAAGAATTGCAAAGTACATTCCATAATATTTTCCTCAGAATTCAGTGATTTCTGCTTGATCTGCAAAAACAGTTGCAACCGACTACATTTTTTTTCTTTTCGTTTTTTCTTAAAGCCAGAAGGTTGGAATGTTAAATGAAAAATAGTTTTGGAGGCACGTCTGAAATAATAAAAAAAATATTCTACACAATTAAACGATTTAATTAATATTTTCCAAGAGTGGTGATTTCATACTTTTGCCAGGGGTTGTAGAAGCTTAAATACAAAACATAAATTTAGATTTGCTGAAGACAGTTAGTCACCTTGGCATTAGTATTTTGCAGTTGTTTGTGCAATGACATCACTTCCTGTTTCAGAGACTCTTTCTCTTGCTGTGCAACACGAAGATCAGACTTGATGCGAGACATCTGAAGATGGACATTCTGCAAACTCTCTTCCAGATTCTGGATCTAAAAAAGGTAAAAAAAAATAAAAAATAATATTGTATTATGAAAGGAAATAACTTTAACCCATTCCCACCCAGCATCCCTTTAAAGAGGAAGTAAACCCTGATGGGTTTTACTTCCTCGGTTTCCCTGCAAAGGTAAAGCATAATGGGCTACTATGCATCACATAGTTACCCATTACGTGTCACTTACCTGAAATCCAAGCATGCGATGTCACCGTTGTCCCCTGTTCTACAAAGCGTCAATCTTCTTTCCAGGGTATAGCATCTCCGGCCAATCACAGTGCGGGAGCCGCCAGTCAAGGTACAATCTCCTTTAGAAACGGCACGCTCGCCGTTTCTAAAGTGGGCCTGTGCCATTGTGTATGGCGCATGCGCCGTAGACATCAACGCCCATCTCATTTGAAAATATCTCCTAAACCATGGAGGTTTGGGAGATATTGCGAGCACCTACAGGCAAGTCTTAAAGTGGAGTTCCACCCATAAATATATATATATACTCGCCAGCACACCAGGAATCATAACGTCCAAAGATTTAATGCATATCTATTATGTCAAAAAGAGCAACGTTTCGAGGCCACGCAGGACCTCTTCGTCAGGCAAGAGGTCCTGCGTGGCCTCGAAACGTTGCTCTTTTTGACATAATAGATATGCATTAAATCTTTGGACGTTATGATTCCTGGTGTGCTGGCGAGTATATATATATATGATTTGCTTTCCGGTTCCCAGCCGGTGATCGTTTCAGCACCCTTTTACTACTTGGCCATTTTGCCGGAAGGTGTGCAATCGGAATATTTTTGAGACCACCCATAAATATAACATTACATCAGTAGTTTTAAAAAAATGTCATTAGTCCTTTAAGAAACTTTTTTTTTTTAGATGCCTTCAAAGTGTTGTTGCTAGGCAGAATAGTTAATCTTCCCACTTCCTGCACCTAGGTGCTTAAGCTTCCTAACCTACACCGCACAGACTCCTGGGAATGTAGTGGGTGTAACTTTCCAGGAGTCTGTGCACTCCCCAGTCTCAAAGAATCATGTGACTTGGACAGTACAGGTGCTGAAACTTGATCTGCAAGGCTGAAATCCAGGAAATCATACAGTCTGGCTTCATGATGCCCACACTTAAGATGGCCCCAGTCAATTTCTATTTTATAAAGTGTCTAAATGCTGTAACAACCTAACAAAATGGACCTTAGTTTACAGACTAACTTTACTAGAATACATTAAGCTTGTGCATTACAGAGGTATTTATATATAAAAAGTGAAATTGTGGCCGGAACTCCGCTTTAATCTAGGCTTACCTGTAGGTAAAAGTGGTTGTAAAGGGTTTCCAACCACTAAATGAGTTTTCATGCCCGAGGGGACAAGACAGATTTCCTGAACCTGTGACCTTTGATTGACTGTCAGAGTGGTCAAATGATCAGGAGTCTGCTCTACTGGCTTCTGATGATGACCAATATCCAAGAGCTGTCAATGACCACTCAATCATTGTGCTGGGAGTATGCAGTGAGCACACGCTGGGCACATAAACTTTAACTGTTCATGGGCATATATGAATGGCATTAAAACCCACCTTCTGTGCCTCAACACATATGCATGACATGGGCATAGGTGTGCCTGGGCACACCCTAATCACTACATGCAGTGTTGATTCCCCCTACTGCCCGGGCTTCTCCCTGTGTTGCCGCCAAAACCTTTTTCTTAGATTTCGATTAGAAAAATAAAGGTTTAGAGAACCCATGTTTGTGTTCCTCCAAGCAGTTTTACCTTCATGTCCTGTTCCCAGGATGCTAAATACACCTCCCAATCATTCAGCCCTCTGTTTCAGGCCCTGGTACCTGAATGGACCTTGTGAACTCACTCTCTCACTATTTTCTCTTTCCCTCCCTTTTCCTCTCAACTTTCTTTTTTCTTTTTAAGTTAATGTATAACATTTGTTTATATCAGCTCTATATCAATACATAATAGATTTACATATTCATTTTTTTTCCCCAGAAAATCAAGTAATTCTCACAGAAAAGTATTGCAGTAACACATGTTTTGCTATACACATGTTTAATCCCTTTGTGTGTATTGGAACAAAACAAAACAAAAAAGAGGAAAAGAGCAAATTGGACATAATGTCACGCAAAACACCAAAAATGGGCTGGTCAAAATTCTTGGCACCCTTAACTTAATATTTGGTTGCACACTAAAATCAGTTGCTTCCTATAACCATCAATAAGCTTCTTACACATCTCACCCGGAATTTTGGACCACTCTTCCTTTGCAAACTGCTCCAGGTCTCTCTTATTGGAAGGGTGCCTTTTCTCAACAGCAATTTTAAGATCTTTTCACAGGTGTTCAATGGGATTTAGATCTGGACTCATTGCTGGTCACTTTAGAACTCTCCAGTGCTTTGTTGTCATTCATTTCTGGGTGCTTTTTGATGTATGTTTGGGGTCATTGTCCTGCTGGAAGACCCAAGATCTCGGACGCAAACCCAGCTTTCTGACACTGGGCTCCACAGTGCGACCCAAAATGCTTTGGTAATCCTCAGATTTCATGATGCCTTGCACACATTCAAGGCACCCAGTACCAGAGGCAGCAAAACAACCCCAAATCATCATTGAACATCCACCATATTTTACTGTACGTACTGTTCTTTTCTTTGTAGGCCTCATTCCATTTTCGGTAAACAGTAGAATGATGTTCTTTACCATAAAGCTCTATCTTGGTCTCATCTGTCCACAAGACGTTTTCCCATAAGGATTTTGGCTTACTCAAGTACATTTTGGCTTTTTTATGTCGGTGTCAGCAGTGGGGTCCTCCTGGGTCTCCTGCCATAGCATTTAATTTCATTTAAATGTCAACGGATAGTTTGCACTAACACTGATGCCCCCTGAGCCTGCAGGACAGCTTGAATTTCTTTGGAACTTGTTTGGGGCTGCTTATCCACCATCCGGACTATCCTGCGTTAAAAACCTTTCATCAATTTTTCTCTTCCATCCACGCCCAGAGAGATTAGCTACAGTGCCATGGGTTGCAAACTTCTTGATAATGTTGCGCACTGTGGACAAAGGCAAATCTAGATCTCTGGAGATGGACTTGTAACCTTGAGATTGTTGATTATTTTCCACAATGTTGGTTCTCAAGTCCTCACAGTTCTCTTCTCCTCTTTCTGTTGTCCATGCTTAGTGTGGCACACACAGACACACAGGGACTTCTCTCCTTTTTTTCTGCTTTCAGGTGTGATTTTTATATTGCCCACACCTGTTACTTGCCCAGGTGAGTTTAAAGGAGCATCACATGCTTGAAACAATCTTATATCCACAATTTTTAAAGGGTGCCAAGAATTGACCAGCCCATTTTTTGAGTTTTGTGTGACATTATATGTCCAATTAGCTTTTTTTCCTCCTTTTTTTGTTTTGTTCCAATACACACAAAGGGAATAAACATGTGTATAGCAAAACATGTGTTACTGCAATACGTTTCTGTGAGAAATACTTGATTTTCTGGAAAAATCTCTGGGGTGCCAACAATTTCGGCCATGACTGTATATACAAAGTATTTTAGGATAACCTGTGTTAGGTATTAATAGTTACAATATTCATACTAACATGATAAAGTAACAGAGCAATTAATTGTGTGTGATGAAGCTTAACACAAACAAAAAACATACTATGTTACCTACATATATTATATTTGTTTAACAAAAGATCTTCTTTATATACATCTAGGGCTGCAACTAACGATTATTTTCATAATCGATTAGTTGGCCGATTATTGTTTCGATTAATCGCATAATAGCCTATAAAAAAAAAAAAAATTGCATTTTTTTAAAATTTTGGGCCAATTTGTTGTTGGGCAGATTACAAAAACACAAATTGACACAAAAACACATTACATGCTTTTCTACAGCTTCTCCATTGAAGTATATTGAACCAAAAAAATAAAAAAATAGCCCTGTTTTGCGTTAAAAAGTCCTCGCCCTTTCCAAATACGCAGCAGCTGAAAAAAAAAATCATGGATGTGAATGTGTCCCATAGGAAAGCATGTAAATGAACTGTAGTGTGTTTCTGTAAAAAGCACCAAAAAACAGAGGCGTGACCCAGGCCTGAGATGTTTAGTAACATAATGGGGTTAAAAAAACAAAAAAGTACAAAGAGAGCAAATAATCTGTAGAATAGGTTATACTGTAAGGGGTTATTTTTTTTTACTGTGGGACAGTGAAAGTAATATTTACAATAGCGATTTGCTTTTTTGTACTATAAAAGGCTAATTTTAGTTTTTTTTAACCCCATTATGTTACTTGCCGATTAATCTATTATGAAAATTGTAATTGATTAATTTCATAATCGATTAGTTGTAGATAGATTAGTTGTTTCGGCTATATATATATATATATATATATATATCCTTGTATATGTAACAATGTACTTTCATTTTATTGTGCAATCAATAAAACCTTTTTGACAAGGAAAAGAACAAAACCTTGGGGGGGGGGGGGAGAGTCCTTCCATAGTATACAAAAAAGCTTTAGGCTGGGTTCACACTACTACACTACTTTCATCCTACTTTGCTCTGTGTTTAATGTTTCCCTATGAGAGCGTCTTGTAGCGTCCTACACAAGTCGGTCCGACTTTGAAAATGCTCCCTGTACTACTTTTGGTCCTACATTGATCCTACTTCAGGCCCATTGAATATCATTGAAGTCGGACCAAAGTAGTATCCTGTTCATGAAAGTAGGATGGATGTAGGACCAATGTAGGATAAATGTAGGACCAATGTAGCAGAGCAAAGTAGGATGAAAGTAGTGTAGTAGTGTGAACCCAACCTCACAAATGAAGCCAGATGGAGATCTTTTTTTACCTTTTCCTGAGATGTTGCAAGTTGCGATCTTAGGGTGTTTGACTGCTGTTCCCAAGTCTTGTGTTCTTGTTTTAGGCTTGCAATCTTATTTTCAAGGTAACCAACCTTTGCAGACTGGGGAAGCAGTGCAGAAAACAATAAACACATGTCTGGTATTAATTTTATATACTAACTTAGTACTGGATTGTTTTGAGTAGAGCGATAGGCATGCAAGAAAATAAAAAGCTGCACATCGAGTAATTCCGATTGGCTTTTATTGTTCAAAGTGATAACATCAGACACCAACACAAGGTCACGTAGACGCGTTTCACACATACATCTTGTGCTTAATCATTACCCGTGCGATAAGCGTTGCAGAATTTGGGCAATGAAATTACTTTTTGGCCTTTTTCTCTGCTGTGCACTGTTCAACAACAAGAGTTTTTGCCAACTGAAAAACTAGTTCAGGGCCACAATAAGGAGCTGCACTAGTTTCTGAAGGTAATTAAAAAAGTCAGCAGCTACAAATACTAAATCTGCTGCCATAATAAAACACTTACCAGCATAGGAATCCAGCGTTGTCATCACCCAGGCCAGTTCCTTGTTGGTCTTTGGGTCCCCGGCACCGCCATCTTGGATGTGGGAAGTGGGCTGTGCGTTCTGAATGATACCGCAGTCTCCTAGGACATGCGACATGCCCTAGGAATTTGCGGTTGGAGAGGACGGGAGCTGAACATCCGCTCTGCTTGCCTAGGCAAGCAGAATCGAATTGGGTACCTGTGAGAAATAGGTACCTGCTCCCCAAAATCTTTTATAAAATATTATTATTAATAGGCCGGGGACGAGGAGCATGAGTAGAACATTACAATTTAGGTAAAGTTCTACTTTAAGTGAAAAGTTAAAAAAGCAGACCTTCACTCTAAATATACGCTTATTTTCCCCTCCTCTTTTTGGACAGTTATTTGTTAACCTTACTGTTTGGGCAAGGATGAGGTTTGCTTGCACCCAAACCCCCAACCCTTATTTTGTACTTGCACAAAAGTGACGCAGGGCTGCAAGTCTCAGGAGTGCCCATGGCGTGCATGCATGGGTAAATAAGCACGTGTTGCATGGCTCTGGTGTGACCCAGAGGCCAGTCAGAGCTCTCATGCCCATCTGCAAATATGCCAGGGTAGAGAAAAGGGTAGACAAATAGGAAAAAAAAAGTCCAATAAGCCGCACATCTCTACAAGACCCTGTGTATAGAGCAGTGTTTCTCTACCTTTTTTCAGACAAAACACCCCTTAAGATCTGACCAGAATGCTTGATAAATTTGCATTTCTAGCTGTACCTCAACTTTCATTTCCCCAACCTAAAGTCAATTAGACATGCAGATTAGAAGTGGACTTATTCTCTATTAATCTTACCTTTCCCACACAACTACCAAGCTCCTCTCCCAGCGTTTCCACCTCTTTCAACAGCTTGTCATTTTTATTCTTCATGAGTGAAATTTCATTCTTCAAGTCTGTGATCTCTGAGGATTTTGCAAGCTGGGGAAAGAACAAATGACACTTTTAGAACTAGCTGGCCTTTAATGAACATGGAAAAGGAGTATTAAAAAAAACAAAAAAAAACAACATTGTTTTTTTTTAACTTTGGATAATAAAAAAACATTTCTGCCAGTAAATACCTTATACATCCCACTTATTTTGTCTGGTAAAAAACCTAGGCCTATGACATCATGCACAGCTCTCACACGCTCGTGAGAGTTTGCCAGGGAGGCAGGGGGATACGAGTCATAAGAGGGCCAATGAGAGTTGCAAAGCTGGAGGTGTGTGTCTGCGCAAGTCCAGGAAGTGAACAGACAGCAGCTTCACCTGCCCACAGTTAAAATGGTTGCAACCAGGCTCAGTGGAGGGAGATTTCTGCAGCATATTTGCAAAGTACAGGATCACAGTATATATAAAATATGCAAAGCGGTTGGAGATGTTCTTAAAAAAAAATCTATTTATTGTGGCTAGATATGCCTAGATTAGGTCTACACCAATTGGTGAAGGACAGACTACTACAAATGTAAATTGGTGGATAATGAGTCAGGAGTCAAGATATTGCCCATTAGGCTATGGTAGCCAAGTTTAAGTTTTAGTAGACTTTTCTACTATTTTTTGTTATGTGATGTTTTACCTCCAGGTATTTAGGGACATGCATCTATTGCTCCTAGCAGTCGCATATTGCTTTATAATAATGCTGCGCGGCAACATTATATAGATGTTTCAGAAGATGTACTCAGTAAGATTTTAAACCTCTATTCCTTGTTGAGTTATACAAAATATGTCATCTTATTTATTGGATATATTGCTGCACATGCGTCATGTATGGATCTGCTTTGTACCTCAATAAACCTTTTATCCGATTTAATTAAGTGGTTGGAGGGAAGCTTCCGAATAGCAAATATGTTTTTATTACAGATTTTGGGGCAGATCCACGTACCTTTCCGCCGGGCGCAGCGTATCCAAGATACACTACGCCGCCGTAACTCATCTTTTTTTTTTTTAATTCACAAAGAATTTGCGCCGTAAGTTACGGTGGCGTAGTGTATCTCTTGCGGCGTAAGGGCGCGGAATTCAAATGGATGTGATGGGGCCGTGTTTTATGTAAATACGGTGTGACCCGACGTAAACAAAGTTTTTTTTTTTAACTGCGCATGCGCCGTCCGTGGGGGTATCCCAGTGCGCATGCTCGAAATTAAACCAGAACCAGCCAATGCTTACGACGGTGACGTCATTCTACGCAAATTCCTATTCGCGAACGACTTACGCAAACGACTTTAAAAATTCAAAATTGTACGCGGGAATGACGGCCATACTTACGGTATCAAGAGATACGCCGGCGTAATTTCTTTGTGGATCTGCCCCTATGTAAGTAGACTGCAGCTCCTCTAAGGCTCCATTCACACTTGTGCGACTTGTCATTCAACTTTGAACATCAAAGTTACAGGACACATAGTTCTCCATGTTTTCCAATGATAACCATCCATATATGCGTAACCTAAAGTTGCAGCAACTTCACAGTAGTTCATGCTCTACTTTTGTCTGACTTTCAGGCATATTGAGGGCCATAGACTTCAACCCTCAGAAGTTGCACCTGAATGTTATGCAATGCAACAGTTGTCCATTATCACCGGTCAAACTCCTGACGAGATGGTATGTGCCCCCCCCCCCCCCCCCAGAGGGCACATAGGATCAGGGAAGAGGGACCCCCAACTTGTCGGAGGGGATGTGATGCCCCAGGGACCTTTGTGCACCTCTGGTGGGAGTGCACCAAGATCCAACCCTATTGGGAGGGAATCTTGGCAGTAACCTACCAAATCAAAGGAGAACAGATTCAGAAGAATCCCTGGGATTGTCCATTTCACGATACAAGGAAAACGGCCCCTCAATATAAGAATACTTTAGTTCCATTTCTAAAATGGAGCTTTAAGCATGCGGGTATAGTGAATAGGCCCTTTAGTGCGGGTATATAGAACGGCCCCTCAATATAAGAATACTTTAGTTCCAAGCTAAAATGGAGCATTAAGCATGCGTGTATAGTGAATGGGCCCTTAAAGAGATGCGGCAGAGTAAAGCTGGCTATACACTGTATAATACCAGGTTTGCACACATCCCAGGAGGGATTTTGGTCCACTCCTCCGTACAGATCTTCTCCAAATCCTTAAGGCTTCTTGGCTGTCACTTGACAACTCGAAGTTTCACCTCCCTCCATACATTTTCTATAGGATTTTGTTCCAAAATCTACCAGTAAATGGTCAACTTAAAGGTCTTGAAAGACTACCAGCAAGACAGGACACACCAGAAATAAACAACAGGTTTAGAGAGTTAACATGATCCCACCTCCTTCGTCTCTATCTCCTGCCTTAGTAGAGTGTTCTCCTGTTCCAAGAAACGATGTCGTACTTTGATCTGTGACAACTCTTGCTCAGAATCCAAAATCTGGAAAAAGGAAGATTATCTTTGTAAGATAATGAACATTTTATCTCTGCCACTACTGGCTAGATAACTCAAACCTAAACTATTACAGTACATCCCTAGGCAACAAGTTCCAGTGGCTGGACAGAGTGACAATGATTAGGCAGTGTGTTCCCAAAGTTGTGGGTAGTCAAGACGTTAATACAGACATGATTAGAGGAGGTACAAGTTCAGAATTGCTTCCTCTTAGGCAACTCAAGTATGTTAAGTGCTCCTTCACACTTTTACGCAACATTGCAGTATTTAACCTTTTCTATATATTTGTATTTCTATACGGTTTTTCTCCCTGGGGACTCAAAAGCATTTATCAAATTGGCATTAGGGCAGATAGGAGGCAAGACAGACATTTTGGGCACATTTTGTAGCATAACATACTGCGACCAATTTTGAGGAGCTAATTACCCTACCAGCTTGACTTTAGAATGTAAGAGGAGACCAAATTATACTGAAACCCCCACAAGCATGTGAACTCAAACTAGTGCCCTGAACTGGAAGTGAACTGAGGACCCTAGTGTTGGCTAATCACTTAGCACCACTGTGCTGGCTTGGATAATGTACATTGAGTAAAGGTAGCTCATTTAACAAAAATTGTCTGCCAACACATGGCAACAGACAGAAAACATATCTGCACAATACACAGCACTGCACAAAGCAAATTTGAAAAGCCCATTCATTAAATGGTTAATAAAACATTCTTAAAACACGTTTACAGCAAAGACGTCTTTCTAAAGTTGGAACTTTCGCTGTCTCAATTGACTACATAGTTTTTTCTTTTTTTTTACCTTTGCCCTGTAGCCTTCAAACTCCCCTTTCATTTGACACTTTTCCTTCTGCCATTCTTCCGGGCCTTTAACAGAATCCTTGCGATCTTTCTGCTTGAGGAACATCATCAGCCTGCAGTTCAGATCTTGGAGGTTCTCTTGGTTCTTTGAGTTCTTCAAGAACAGCTCCTGATTTTCTAAAACCAACTGTTCATTCCTGGATTTTAATTCAGTTACCTGTAAAAGTAAAAGTAATGTAAATTTAATCAAAGTCTATGTTTACTCGAAATACAATTAAAATATAAAATCCCATGACATGAAAAGAAGGATGATGCTCTTTATACCCTTGAACTGAAAATAGAAAAATAGAAAAATAGCAACCATGGACAGACTATCTGGGAAATGCATAAGAGTGTCCATGACTCGAATTCCATTGTAGCTCTGCATGACAAATGTCAGTGCAGGGATAGAATATGGTACTTGTTGAAAACCCGCAGAGTGCGCTGAGATTGGAGTGTCTATATCAGCCTGTCTCAAACATTTTTACTCCAGAGGCACCATTGAAATATTTTTAAGGTTTCAGGAACCCCTGCTAAAATAAATTATTTGGTAATTTGGTATCAGTGGGGAAAAATGCATGATCCATTTGTGCCAGTGCAAAGAATGACCCCTTATGCTGGTGATCAGAATGCCACCCCAACAGCTAAAAAGATCATGAATGCCATGTAGCTGGCTCTGCCAGGTGGTGTTGGCACTGGATGTATGCAATCGGCATCAATTGGGAGATCAGTTAGCCACTGCTCAATAGCGAGCTCTGGAGATTGGAGGAACCCTTGGGCTCCACTGAATATTGGTTGAGATCGGCTGGTCTATATGGACATCCATCCTCCATGCACCAAAGTTCTCTCTGCTGAGGGGTTTTGTAGCTGGCTGGGCAGAGCCTGATGGGGATTCAGAGACATTACTTCCCCTTCAGGTCCACTCCATGTGACTGACAGCAGGCAGTGGGTGGATGCATAGACCACAAACAGCCTGCTATTGGCTGCGGAATCTGCCTACAGCCAATCAGAGAGAGAGAGCGCAAACCTAATAAAGAACCAGCATGTGAGCTTCCCCATCAGGCTCTGCCCACTGTCGGCAATACTAGGAGCCTGTCAGCTGTGAAACAGATAGTATTCATTATGGCCAGGGACAGACAAAAAGGCGAGTTGTGTGAGGGGCAACAACCTGCCGCTCTGCTACACAGCGTAGAGAGACAGACACACTGCCTGTTTCTGTACGCAAAAATTACAGTCGATCATAACTACCTCCAGTTTCATTATTTACGAGCTGGACACAATTCATTTTGTATTTAGTGCAGCCATATAGCGGCACTTTGTAAAATTAGCATTAAGAACCACCTGAATTTGCTGCTTGTGTCAGTAAAGCTACCAAAACTGGCAGCAGCGGTTTTTGAATCTGGAGCCCAATTTTTTAAAGAGGCAATACTATTAGAAATTGGTTACAGTTTATTGAATTCACAACCTATGTGCGCACATAGTAATATGCCTCAATATGCACTGCACATGTGGTTCAGCATGCTGGGGTATGTGCTCATCACTCATTAGAACTGAAGTGGCTTAGATGAGCTACAAAACATGACAAAAACACACCCCCAGTTTATTTTTTGTTTCGTTTTTTTACGTCCAATTAAGACCAATAGAAAAATGGATGGGCAGTAACGTATGCACCAAAAACTGACGAATCAAGTAATATTTTATATAATACCTATCAAATTTATTCTAAAAGCATGAATTCTAAGTCCGATAACGCCTTCATCTGCTTTTTTTCCCCACCACCAGAAAGAAGGCACCATCTTTTCTTCTTGCATCATCCACTACTTCGACTGCAATGTCAACTCAGATGAAACAACCATGAGTTACAACGGCGCAGTCTGAATGCTGAAGAGGAGACGGCTTTCCCCTGCGTGCAACAGACATCATTGCAGCCCAAGCAACATTACTGGACCCCAAAGGGCTGCTTTTTAATGCAAAAAGGTGCAACATTTCAGAAATCGAATGCTATTGCTGTATATTGTGACATATTAAGAGTTTACTCAAGTAGACTTTTAAAAGTACAGACAAGTCCACTTTAGGGAACAATCATAATATTTGTTTGGACCCAATGGGAAACAAATACTCTTGTTCCTCTAATGCAGGGGTCTCCAAACTTTCTAAACAAAGGGCCAGTTTACTGTCCTTCAGACTTTAGGGGGGCCGGACTGTGGCCATTGGGAGTAGAAATCGTCATGGCGTTCGTCTGAGTAAGTAATGCATCTTTGTTAGCGGGGGAGGACTAGCGCCCGATCGTTGATGTCCGTGGTAAGAATAGTGCCCCATCACTGGTATCAGAGGGAGGAATAGTGCCCGATCATTTGTGTGTTTGAAGGAATAGTGCCACATTGTTGATGTCAGTGGAAGGAAAAGGGCACCAAGGGCCAGATAAAAAGCAAGCAAAGGGCCGCAGTTTAGAGACCACTGTTCTAATGTATCAATATAACAACTGAATTGGTTGACCATTATACTTACCATCTTTTCCAGAGAAAATTTTTCATTCTGAATGGTCTCGAGATTCACCCTGTCAAAAAAAAAATTAAATCATCAAGATTCCAGCAATTTAAGGTGTACATTTTAATTGCATTATCCAACGTAAATCTCAAGTGTATTCAATCGTTTTTTTGAGCGTAGAGTAGTATTGATTAGTAAAGAATGTTTTAAGTGAAACACTTAAAATGTAGCGACAGTACAGAACACTTAAAAGTTAAAAGGGAAAGAAAGTAGGTAGAGTGATACGCTGAAACACTTATCACATTGCTCTCTGCCATAGGCAGCACCGGTACGTGTAATTTTTTAGTTGATGGACATATGAAATGCTACAGATAGGAAATAAGGAGCAATAAAGTACAACTACTACCAAGAATAACTTACCACATCTCCTCGCAAGCATTGAGAAGTTCAGACATTTTTTGGTTAGAGCTTTCTTCTTCCTCTCTCAGAGATACAACTTGTTCACCAAGTTCTGCATTTTCTTCCTTTAGAGTTATATTCTCAGCTCTAAAACAGAAAAAAATATTTTAGGACCTAGAACAGAGGTCTCAAAACTTTATAAACAAAGGATCCATTTACGGTCCTCCAAATTGAAGGGGGCCAGGGTGTGGTCAGCAAGAGGAATAGTGCCCCATCGTTTACTTCAGTGGGAGGAACTATGACTCACTTTTGTGGACGGGGGAATAATGCCTCAAGGGTCGGATAAAAGCATGCAAAGGGCCACACAGTTTGGAGACCACTGACCTACAATAAAAATGATGCACCTTCTTCCTAAAAGTTTTGTTGATGCCAAGTATTTTCTCCACTGCACACCTCATTTTAAAAATGTCAGGACTCAATGCATTACAATACAATGACGCCACCTAATGAACAGTATGGCCAGAAGTTTGTGGATACATGATCTGTGCAGCTAACAACTCCTCTGAGGATGTTGATCAGGGCTGAAAGTAGATCCTGTTACATTAATGCTGGCCATACATTTATACAGTTTGTTCAATTCATCCATCCACGCTAGACAGCACAGATGAAAACATTTCCTGACTCAATTACTGTCACTACTGATAATAGCCGTCAGAATACTCCAACAGTGCCTACATCTGACTGGATGCAGGTGCTGTTGAGCCATACATTTTTTCACCCATCTCCGTCAATTTTTTTTATTAGAAGGATGTGAAGCAGAGTGACGCCAATGGCGACACCCATTGATTTAATTTCAACCGCATCATTAGAAATCAGCCAAAATGTGCCTCTAATGGGTAATCTATAAATTTCTACAACTAAATAATACTTTGATAACTAAATTTTATAACGTAAAGCTCAAAGTCACATCAAAAGTTACTTAAGACCTTGCCAAAGTAATTTCAAGTACATTATGTGCCAACAGTTTGTGGACACCTGACCATCACACCTATTTTATAGCCAACATCAGACCCCCTCCTCCAAATTTTCAGTTCAGTTATCCCCAGTGAAGGGTTCTGTTAATACTAAAGCATTTTTTTTTTTTTTTTAGAGAACCATGCATCTTTAGCTTTGTGGAAAAGGTTTGGGGAAGGCCCTTAATTTGTTCAAACAGGACTGTGGCCCTGTGCACAAAAACAGATCCATAAAATACATGGTTTGTGTAGGCTATGAACCCCATTCTTACATTTACACATCTGGTTTGAGGGTCTCCTGACAACAGTGGGGGACCATTGGTGTGGTCTCCCGACCATACTTCTCCCTTTACTTTTCCCTTCTATCCCCTTTTTCACCCCCCCCCCTTTTTTTTTTTTAAACTCACTCCCTTTCCTTTTTTTTTCTAGGGGTTACACCATTAGTCTAACCAAGGCGGCCAGCTGGACTGTTAGTCTTTTTAGACGCACCTACCCACAAATAAGGGTATGTATTTTTTCTCTTTCCATTTGTAAACCACTCCTTTACTAGCTTGGGCTTTTTTCCACCCTCTCCCTCTAGTTTCAAGACTTCAGCTCAACACACATTTTCTATGGTTATGTCCTGGTTTTTAACTCTCAATGGCCTTTCGAAATCCTGGCCATAGAGATAAAGCATCCACCATTATGAAAACCAATGGACTTTTCATGCTTTTATTAGGCTGCATATTGTTCTTACAAATAGATTTTTCAGATGACTAGATATAGGCCCATGGATCCTTCCCCTTTTCTCAAATATAGTATATTTGTGGGAAAAAAAAACACATCAAAAAGGATTAAGGTGTAGGGGATTATTACGGTGCCACAAACAAAAAGACATGATTTGATGGGTTTGGTGTGCCTAAAGCCCTAACCTCAATCACACTGAACACTTTTTGAAACACCGATTGTGAGCCAGGTCTTCCCATCCAACATTACGTGAGCTCACAAATGTTCTTTTGGCTGAATGGGCAATACCCACAAACACTCCAAAATCTTGTGGAAAGCCCTTCTACATGAGTAAAGGCTGTTATAGCCACAAAGAGATATCGGACAAACTGAGGTGGATTGGTTAGGTATTCACAAACATTTGCATCAGGTAATCGTCACCTTCTGTCTATTGGTGCCTTCAAAAATTTAGAAACTAAGCTTAAAGTGTCCTGTTACAGCTATACTCACAAAACTTTGTTTTTATTTTGGAAGGACTGCTCTAATATTGTACAGTCATTGACCTAGACAAGCCCAGATTTTCATAACTGTACCTTGCGGGCATAAAAGAATGTCATAACGTGTTGACCAAAATTACTATTCCTACTGATAATGGGAAAATGTGTGAAAATATGTATACAGGGAAAAGCTTCCCCTCTGCCTAATGAAACTTTGGAGACACATGGCTATCATGTGTCCCCAACATTACATTAGACCCTGGACATTGTATGAAGACTTCGTCCACTGTCAAATATGCTATTTATTGTTGCTTGTAGCATCTTTTGTAGCACATGCTTGAAGAGTGGTTGCATGTGTAAAATGCTTTTTAAACCTAATACACAGAAACCGCACAAATAAAAAAAAGGCAATGGGGGGGGGGGGGGTTAATTTTGAATATTTATTAATAAAAATATATTATAAGTAAATCGCAATAGCATAATTACAAGCTAGATTTTTTTAGCAAGTTTGCCGCAAGTTTCAACAGACAAGAGGAGAAAGCCAAACACCATCTCTACAGCATTAGTGAGCAGCATGTCGCCTAATATGATTTATTTCATTTTTGAAGTGATAGTTTCAGGAAAAGAGGCCACATTAAGGTACTGTTCTGGCATCAAATTGTGGTGTGACAAGGCCCGAATCTGTTGCTTTGGACATTCATAATTAAGAGATCACCAGAACTGTGGCCGATTCCTTGGACAAAGCATCTATGCATAACATCTATTTTCTCAGCTAAAAAAAATGCTACACATGTGAACGCGTGAGGGAAGTATTGAAGTATTGCTTCAATACTTTCAGGGAACAGAAATGTACATATGTACAATAACGCAAATCAAAAATTCAATCTCTAAAAGGTCCATCTCTAATAAATGTTATTTTTAAAGTTGTGGATAGAAGAAATTTAAATACCTAAAAAAAAATTCTGTCCGTGAATGCCTGTTGGAGAGACTACACCAAATTTTCTGTCCGTGTGATATTTCTTGAAGCAGGCGACTGGCACTTGGACAGGAAGACCGACCATAATAATCTGAAAAAGGTTGTTACCCTTCTTTATTCTATTGAAAATAGTTTAGTTGCAGGCAGTGTTTCCATTGGCGGTATGTTCAATCACTTCCTGTCCCTACAGGAAGTGAGGGGAGTCTCCACACTGGGAACCCAGACTGCAAATGGAATCTTATTCCATCTCCTTCCTCAATGTGGTTGGAGTTGGACTTTAAGATGGATTAGAAGTTAAAAAACGAAAACAAATGCCTTTCCACAGAAAAGGGCCAATCAATTTCAGCTTTAGAGATCAAATTCTCAAGTTACATTTGTCTATGAAAGTTTTTTTTCCCCCTGTACAAACAATTATACTCCGGTAAAAACAATTTTTTACTAAAAACTGCCAAACTTTTGTCTTTAGTTAACTTTCCCTTCAGACTTCCACAAACTGATTGTGACTCAAGATAGCCTGCTGTCAATGACAGGGCCTCAAATAGTCTTTCAGGAATCATGTGTTGTCGCACTAAAAGGTTGTCTATTCTAAAGGAAAAATAGCACGATTTAACAAACGTGATTGGTTGTGGTTGGCAGTGGCACCACTTTGTCTTATTTTTTCCCCGAGATTGTGTTTTCATGTCATAGAAAAAACACAAAATCTATTCATAATACACAATTGCCTTTGCTGCCCACCAGTGCTGTACAGCTTACAAAGAATAAAAACATGTTAGTTGCAATAAGAGGCAAGGAGAAAAAACATTAGTATGTTATCAAGAATCATTAATATCATTATAGTTTATAAGAATCATTTAAGCTGAAGCCTCTGAAAGCCACATATTGGAACACACAAACCAACTAGATGTTAAATTGTTAAGATCCCATTCAGTTATGTTAGTTTTAGACATCCATAGATGTTGAGAAAGCAGCGGTGAAATAGGAAAGTGCTTGACGAAGTTGATGCCAGCAGAAGGTAAGAACACTGATATTACCTCAAATATTCCATCATCTTTTGATCGTCATTCATCTTGCTCTCCACATTTCTCTCAGTCTTCACCTTCAGACAATCTTCTCCAGTTGTCACCTGATTGATCATCTTCTGTGAACAGCTTTCTAGTTTCTCTAAATCTTCTTTCTTCTGTACAAGCAATCCTAAAGGCTTTTCTGGATGGTTATCATAAGCCACGCCATTTGCACAAATAGGGACATTGTCTAGCATTTCTTTTTGAGGTAAAGGTTTTGAGAAGTTATTTTGTTGGGAATGTTCTTGATCTTTGAGGTTTTGCTCCCTTCTTTCGGCCTGTCGGTCCGTTTGAATCCCCTTATTCCTTAAAAGCAACTTTGTGATTGGCTTCCTTTCAAACATATGTATTTTCTCCTGCATAATATGAACTAGGGATTCCAGTTCTTCATTATCCTTCTTTGTTGCATCATATAGGCTCTCAAGTTTCAAGGAAGCTTCAGTTATCTCCTCTATGTTCTGAATCTCTTTCTGCAGCCAAGAAACTTCTGACAAGAGAGATCTGTTGTTTTCTATGGCTTCTAAGTTTCTAAGCTCCATGGTTTTCAAGTTTTCTTGAAGGAGCATATTTTCTTTCTTGGCAACCACTAGCAATAGTTTTAGACCAGGGATGGAAAGCGGAGCATCTTCCAGTTCTGGCAATACAATTTCCTCCAAGCTGATGGCCTTTTTTACCTGGTCATATTCTAAAGTTAAATTATTTATCTTATCTTGGATTGATACCACCTGTGTTTTTAGAAGGTCATTCTCGGTCTTCACATCCTTATAGCCTTTTTCAAGCTGACATAACACTTTTGTAGTATCTTCAAGTTCTTTTGTTTTCTTTTGAAGTTTCATGTTAATGTTGTCTAAGGTTTTCTTGTACTCGCCAATAGCAACATCGGCCATTTTAAACTCTACATTTTCAACAGGCTGTAGGTTTGCAGTCAGGTCATCATCATCAATCTTTGTCTTATCCAGTTGATCTGTGACCTTTCCTTCCTCTGTCTTGCTCTCCAGTAAACCAAGCTTCTTGTGAAGCCTAGAAACTTCAGTTAACAATCTAACATTTTCTTTAACAGTTTGCTCATGAGCAGTTTGAAGGTTCCTGAAAACTCCTCCTTCGTCAACAATTACTGATGCGTTTAACTCCGAAACCCTATGCTTTAGCTCATAATTTTCTTTCTGTAGCAACTGATGTTCATGCTGAATTTTCAAGAAAGAGGCAACTTTGTCTTCCAGTTCCTCCATTGTACCTTTAAGCCTTAATATTTCTTCTTTCCCCTTTTTTGCCTCACTGCAAACAACTTTGTAAAGCTCTTCAGATTGTAACTGTTTTAACTTAAAACATTCTCTCTCAACAATACGGTCTTGCTCTACAGTTTGCAAGGCTTCACGTAGAAGATGAAAATTTTTCTCTGCCTGGAACACTTGCTCCGTTTTCTCATGTAAATTGTGCAGCAATTCTGAAGCTGGCTCATCTTCCTCCATCACTTTACCAGTCTCAAATCTCCTAAGTTTTGAGAGCTCTGATAATAACGCGACGTTCTCTTGGATTGTCTTCTCGTGCACTTGCTGTAGATTCTTAAGAGCACTGCTTGCCTCTTCTTCAACCATGTTTCCTTGTATTTCAGATACTTCCTTTTTCAAGTCTTCAGTTTCTTTGATCACCAACAAATACTCTTGCTGTGTTTTAGATAAAGTACCAATCTCGTTTTGCAGTTGATCAATTGTGCTTTTAAGACCATCTATTTCTAAAAGCATTTCTTGTCTTTTTGCATTTGTACTCTCATACAGTCCTTTATAGCGTTGCTCTGATTTTGAAAGTTTGGCTTGAAGGATCTGTTTCTCAGCCGTATGGTCTTTTTTCATATTTTCTATTGTTGTTTCTAGAGGCTGAATAGACTTCTTGGTATGGCACAGTTCACTACCATCTTTCGATTTTTTTGCTAAAGACTTTTCAGCCTCTTGAACTTTGTCAGTCTCCTTTTTGGTCAAGTTTAGCTTCTTAAGTCTACTGATCTCAGACTGTAACTCAATATTTTCTTTTGCCATCTGTTCGTGCACGTTTTTCAGGTTTCTGTAAGCATGCCTTTCCTCATCAAGACTAGCTAATGAATTTTGAAGCTGTGACAAAGCATTTTTTAATTCTGAATTTTCTTTTTCCATAAACTTGAATTCTGCCTGAATCTTGGAGAAAGAGGCAGTCTCATCCTTTAATTCATTGATGCTATTTTGAAGCCTAGTTATTTCTTCCATCATCTCTGATCTCTTTTCTTCTGTCCTCTTACATACCTCCTTATAAAGTCCTTCTGCAGTTGACAATTTGGAACACAGTTCATCTTTTTCAAGTTCAAATTGCTTCTGGAGTTTTTCTAGTGTTTCTTGAAAATCTTTGGTGGCTTGACATAACTGTTCATCTTTGTCCAATAATTTAATTTCCAGGGACTTCACCGCTTGTGTAAATTCTAATTTACTCTCCGAGTCACCCTTTTCTCTTGCTTGGATTAGGTCCTTTTCAACCAAATCCAACTTCCTTTGAAGGTCTGAAAGTTTGGACAGTAGTTCATCTCTCTCTCCAACAGTCTGCTCTTGAATATCATGTATTTTTTCAAGACTAAGCTTTTGGTCCTCTAGGAGAACCAGATTATTTTGAAGATGTGAAACTTCATTTTTTAGTCTTGAATTCTCCTTCCTCAACAACTCATATTCTCCATCAGTTACGGAAAAAGACTTAATCTCTGCCTTTAAATTACTTATGTTTTTTTGAAGCCTACTAATTTCTTCAAGCAATTCTAATTGCTTCTTCTCTTCCCTCTCACAAACTTCTTTATGGAGTGCATCTGACATTGCTAGTCTAGTGTCAAGTTTTTCTTTTTCAGATTTATGTTGATTTTCCAGTTCTGCAATCATCTTTTGAAGAAGAAGAACTTCTTTCTGAGCCCGACACACTTGTTCATCTCTTTCAGTTAATTCCTCCTGTAGGTCACTTTCTAGCTGATGGACCTTCTTGGTAAGACCATCTTCTACTTGTTTTGATCTCACTCTCAGGTTATCCAACTCTCTTGCCATGTGTTCCTTTTCAGAATTTAGATTGTTGACCAGTTCTTGGTGGGATTTTTCCAAGGCATCTTTTCCTTGTGAAAGCACAGAACAAGTTAGCTTCTCTTGTTCAAGTTTTTCCATTAATCTCTCTTGTGTGTCTATATGCTCCTGAAGGAGTTCTTCCTTTTCAAATGCCCACTGGGCCCGCTCTTCTGCTTGTTGGTCAAGCAGATCTTGAAGATCATTTTGGAACTGTCTTTCAAGACTCATCAGGTCTTCTTTGTATTTTTTTTCTGCCAATTCTAAATCCTGTGCAAACTGAGATTTTATTTCCAAACTTCTTTGGTTGAATTCGGTTTCCATTTCTTTCCTAAATGTGGTCAATATAGAAGATTACAAAAAAAAAAAATAATAAACTTAAGGAAGAACACCAGCACAGGGTATTTTTCTAGTTTTGGGTCAAGTGGGAAAGGTTTACAGACATAGATTTTATTATCCTCTGCATCCCTGTTGGAAAGATCTAACCTAATAAAAAAATAAATAAAAATTCTACAGTTATCAGCACAGGAGTAGAAGGGTCAACTTCCAATGGGGACACCTGTTTCAGTAAAAACTTTCAAAAGGTGAGAGGTTGTTACGGTCTGTTGTGTGAAGGAAAATTTCCTTGACAGAGGAGACAAAAAAAAAAAAAATAATCTGACAGATGTTTTATTCCTTTTCCCAAGTAACAAAAACTAGAAAAACGTTTTGGTTGGAGTTCTGCTTTAAGTATGTTGCTGTTTCAAACTGTATGAAAATAGCAGATCAGATGCATCACAAATCAAATCAAGAAATTAGATTTAAATCACTGGATCGCCAAATTTTTCAATCCAAATTACTTATGCAAAGCAATTATACAAAACAGATACGTAATCAAAACCAATGAAGTTGTGCCATATTTTACAGCCAAAATTATATTATATTATATATATATATATTCAACAAACTTCTCTTCGCTTATATAAATCACTGTCATATTTTGGATAGGTCAAGTCATAAAAAAAATGTCAAAGTATACCTGACACTGGAAATCTTATGTCTATAGGGTAGACGATTCTTAAAGTGGTTGTAAACCTTTACATATACCCAGTGAAGTGACTGGCCCCAGGTGATATACGGATGAAACAAATCCATCTACATAAGCTGCTGATTGAGGAAGGAAGCAGCAGACAAAAATGACACGTCGTGCTCTGATACAAGTACACACTATAGAAGGATATAATTTGTTCATATTTCATGTTTGAAGTTTACAACCACTTTAAGATTCATGGACACAAATGTATTACAGGGAAGCTGCAGGTGGGAAATAAGCCCCCAAGTAGTAGAATTAAATGCCTGTACTTGTGTAAACGCCAATTTTTTCTTGCACCGGTGCTTACCTGATCATAACCATATGCATTTCCTGAACGCAAAAGGGTCACGTTCAGAAAAATAAATCTGAACATGTGCAGGTAAATGCAACAATGCAGTTCTCTGCATCAATAGGGACCACCCACCAGCAAAAAATAATAATGGGGGGGGGGGGGTAGGGGAGAGAACATGTGACATCACATGACTGGCAACAAGACTTCTGAAAAAAAAAGTATTATAATAAAAATATATATGATCAAATACTGCCTGGAAGGGAAGATTGGGTGGGGGAGTCTGGAGCCAGGCACTGGGCTTTAAAACAAACTTCTAAAAAGTTTGGCTTTTTATGGTAGCACAAAAATAAATTTACGGTCTGAAAAGCTCTTATGAGGAAATAAAGCACTTCTATGCCATATACAGTTAAGTGCATATTGATTGAGAAGACTTGCCGTCACCCACCTTTGCACCTCAGCTTCTTGCTGGTGTTGCCCCAACAGCTGCCTTCTGAGTTCCTGGGTTTCTAGCCGATGTCTTTCCTGAAAACTTGACATTTGCTCCTGAAAACTTTTCTCCAATTGATCTTTCTTGTCTTCATAGGTTGTTCTCAACTCGGCCAGCCGAGCTTCTGCCTTCTTTTCAATGTCCTCTGCGATTTCTACCAGCTCCTCTTTCTCCTTATGATACATCTCTCTGGCCTCTTCTAGTTGCCGATGAAGGGTTTCTTCTTTCTCCATCAACTGCTGCTTTTGGAAGGTAAACTCTGCCTCCATTCTACTAACCTGATCCTGGTGCATAAATTCTGCCTCCTTTTGCTCTTCTTTAAGGTTTTGAATGTCCGCTTCTAGCTCCAAGTGCTTAATTTTGAAGATCTTTATTTGTTCTTCAGCTTTGTGAATCTCAATGTCAAGTTTTTCCTTTAGGGCTTCCTGTTCTTTCTCAAATGAATAGTTTATTTCTTTTAGTTTTTCCTCATAGTGCATGGTCTGGAAGAAAAAAATTGCTGAATTTAAAAGACAAAAAAAACAAAAACAAAAAAAACTTGACAGAAAGTCATCTATTTCATTGTTATATAGTAATGTTGCATTCCTGAGACCATTATTCCCTTTACAATCACAAATACACTATATCACCAAAAGTATTTGGACACCTGCCTTTACACGCACATGAACTTTAATGACATCCCAGTCCGTAGGGTTTAATATTGTGTTGGCCCACCCTTTACAGCTATAACAGCTTCAACTCTTCTAGGAAGGCTGTCCACAAGATTTAGGAGTGTGTCTATGAGAATGTTTGCCCATTCCTCCAGAAGCGCATTTGTGAGGTCAGGCACTGATGTTGGACAAGAAGGCCTGACTTGCAGTCTCCGCTCTAATTCATCCCCAAGGTGTTCTATCCGGAGGAGGTCAAGTTCCTCCACCCCAAACTTGCTCATCCATGTCTTTATGGACTTTACTTTGTGCACTGTGCGCAGTCATGTTGGAACAGGAAGGGGCCATTCCCAAACTGTTCCCACAAAGTTGGGAGCATGAAACTGTCCAAAATATCTTGGTATGCTGATGCCAAGTGAAGAGTTCCCATCACTGGAACTAAGGGGCCAAGCTCAACCCCTGAGAAACAACCCTACACCATAATCCCCCCTCCACCAAATGATTTGGACCAGTACTAGTGACAAGCACTAGTTTAAAGAGGATCTTTGACTGCGACTTTGGAATATATTTCCAAATGCAGAAAGACCAACTACACCAGGAAACAGATCCTCTTTGCGGATTCCAAGCCGTCAAATGTATAAATAGCAATGCACAGTAATAACTATTTTTTATAAAATATATATATATATATATATATATATATATATATATATATATATATATATATATATATATATATATATATATAAATAAAAGTTTATTGTTCCATACGGTTTCCATATTTTATAATAGAACAATGCATGAAGCTCTCACATAACCATCCACAAATACAATAGACTGTGGAAGATCCTGTAACAGTTTCTTTTCAATTAGTTTTTATTGGTTCATAAAAAAGAGTGACAATACAAAAATTGCAATTCTCTATACAGACGTATACAGTTTTTCAACATTCGTCAATGCAGAACCAACGGATATTTGCGTAGAATTAGTAGAGGAGATAATACAAAACGAGAAACTTAGCATTAAGATATTGCCAGTAGGGTCACGCCTGTCTCCAAGGAGTAATAAGTAAATGAGGAAGCACGCCCTACCGCTAAATGTGGGCGTTACCTCCCCTCTGGACATTCCCAAGTTGGGAGGTGGCATGACCCCCAAGATTACTATAGATCTTACCACCATAACACTTATCCGGTGATCTAAATTATACCACACGTAGTATGGTAATGGATATTAACCCAGAATGTAGGTTGCTTATAAATATAGCACCCGAGAAATGAACCAGGGTTATAATCGACAAATCAAAGGGGTACAAAGGGAAAACAAACAAAGAATGAGGGGGAAGGAAGAGAAAAGGAGGAGAATAGGGAAAAAGGAAGACTACTAAGGGAAGTAGAAAGAGGGAGAGGAAGAAGAGAAAAGAGATTGCCTCAAGAGTGATACTAGAGTAAATAGCTAGTGATCGTTTTGCCTGCCTGCCAGCATATATGTGTCAGCAAATCAGTAAACTTTATACCTAATTGCCTAGTTAATCTGAAATTTAGATGTCCATGGATCCCAATGGTCACGAAATTTTGCTATTGAATGTGCCTGTAACAGTTTCATCCAATTGATCTTTAGCTTCCTTTCAAATTGCTATAATCCTGCCCCAAAAAAAAAAAAATCACATACTTTGTTTTCCAGTTCCAGTGTCCATTTCTCGACCTCCCTCTGGTGTTGCTCCCGCATGTGCTCAATGGCCATTTCTGCCTCTATACTCATGTTTAGAGGAGGACAGTCTTCAGAACCAATACCTGCAACAAAACAATGCTCATTACAAATACAACCAAATGCAATATATATTGTGTATAGTCATTATGAAGCAACTTGGTTGTGGGTCTATTCATTTTTTGCAACAAACAAGAGCTCGTCCCCTCTGGATGTATTTATATATACAGATTAAAATTATAATTAGGAAGACACTTATGCATGACTTTATTTGCCCATTTGTTACTTTATCTGAATCAGAACATTTCGTTTGTGTTAGGGTTCAGAGGTCATCTAGCGTAACATTTGCTACCCTGTAAAATTACTTGAGCTCAGACATTATTTTCCAGCTGGATCATGATGCAGCATGAGGTCTGGCAATGTATGTGATGAATAGAAACAAACAGTTTTTCCAAAATAGTGCTTTTATCAACACTTTGAATGGCCAGGGCAGACGCAAAAGAGATCCAACTTTGGCTAGAGACTTTTTAAAAAGTCAGTATGTGATCAACCTGTTATTTTCTTTTTGTCCACTAGAGGGACCCCCTCCACCATGCTTATGCTAGGCCAATATGTTGAAATAGTTAATTATTTTAATGTATCCATTTATTTTTAATTTATACCATCAATAAAAAGTTGTTTTTTGTAGGAAATCTGGATAGAAATATTTAGTGAATGTTAGCTACTCATCTATTTTAGTTAGGATTGCGAGAAACAACTTTTGCTTCTTGTGAACAGTTTTAACCACTTGCTGACCTGTGATCTGCAAGTGGTTTACCATGATTATCAGCCATAACCCCAACACCGTTTTTTTCTGCAGGTGGCCGGCTTTCTCAGGAAAACTGGTCCGAGTGGCTCATAATCCCTCCCCCTTCCCCAGCCAAAGGCCTGTGTTTCTATGGCTTATTGTTTGACGGTTCACCCAAGAAACGATCGAACCGTGCGGCCGGGTGGTACCATAGGCGATCAACACTCTGATCAATTTTTGGGCTTTATAGGACCAAAGTGACATTATGACATCACTTACGGTTCAGGCTAGAAGAAAAATTTTTTTTTGGGAAGAGATTTGGGCTCTTTCAAAGAGGACCTGTTATGCATATTTCTATTAAAATGGAAATATTTTTATTACAAAGGAATATATTTCCATATTTCTATTACATGGAATGCATAGAGGTAAAAAAAAAAACACACTGTCTTTACAACCACTTTAACTCTAGGAAAGCACCTACAGTACATATATAGCTGAAATACAGACAAACTGCCAAAGGATGTAAATCTGCTCAGCTAGTCTGCTTATTGGAAAAATGAAGGTTTAGTAGCAGACTGAGGAGTCATTGTTCTCCTTTCCACTTGTTTCAGCAAGTTTCTCAGTCACTGAGCAATGTTATGTCACCTGTAGTTCATCCATTATGGTCCATAATAAGCTAAAATGTCTTCCACCTGCACATTTTTATTACCTTGGTCACATTCAACTGAGTTTTTGTTATCCATTTCATCAAATAAAGAATTCTTCAGGGAGGAGCGAAAACCTCGGACACCTTGCGAACGGTATTCTTCCAGTTCCAGCTGCAGCTCATCAATACGATCCTGCAGCTCCTGAGCGGGTGAAAACAGGAGACAACATTTTAGAATAAACTGCATAAGATTTGTCAGCAAAATGCGCAGGTGAAATCTCATGATTAATGTGCCCACTCACCCTGCGCTGCCTCTCGTACTCATTGCGTAACTGCAACATTTTTTCTTCATGGCGGAAAAATTCGACGTAGCTCGGGTCCAAGTCTCCAAACTGCCAGACAAAGAAAACCATAGTTTGTATAATGAAGGAACTGTCAGCACTCCACTGTGTAGGAGATTCATATGGGCATCTTCCATGACAATCTAGGTTTAGGACAATTTTATTATTGCAGAGAAAGGGGGAAAAAAAAGGGGGGGGGGGAAGATAGAAGCTCGAAAAGATTGCAGTAAACCGACTGCACTAAATAAAATATAAACTCAAACTGAATTATATTTAGTTTGCCAAAGTACTGCGTACGAGACAATGGCAATTTTTGTCCATTGTCCGTTATTCATACATGTTTTTTACTTTTTTTCCCCATCCTTTGTTACATCTCTGTGCGGTTGATTTCATACAATAGCTGTATGGCAGTGTAAGAATGCCACATTATGTGGTAGAGCAATAAATCAGGAAGGTTCAATTGGGCAAACAGCAAAACAGCCAGGCAGGTTGGTACATCTTCATCAGCCTGCCTATATACAATAAGCATTCCCACACTAGGTAGGTTTTATTAAACTATAGTCATACACATGTACTAAAGCACAATTCTTCAAGTCAGTCCTTTTATTAATCTGCCTTTAATTCCTGGACCCCAGTACACACATGCGCTGTGCCTGGGCTCAGGACACAGTGGGTTTGATGCCATTGGGGACCTTGTCCCCCTTCAAGATATCCTTATAACCATCTTGGACCCCCAAAGTCGACCAATTGAATGATGCACATGGGGAGCCATGCGTAAGGTTGCTTAATTCTCAGTTTTAACCTGTGGATACTTGTATGTCAGTCAATGAACATAAAGTGAACCGTATCTGTGGAAAAAAGTTCACAGAGATTGGTTGCATATATATTAATTACTAATTATCTTGCATTTGGTAATTTCCTAGACAAAACCTTTTTCTGTAAGAACTCCGATGAAGAAAAGGATGTTTCCGAAATGCGTCTGGTTCAAGAAAATGCATCTTTCATTGACAGTTTAGAATTGTATCCATAGGTCACATTTACATGTTTTTTTAATAAAATTGTTATATTTACATATATTCTTTACTCGTTGTTTTAGTGCTCCAAAAGTCCCACCCTAGGGGTTCCCCCTTTTTGTATTCACAATTCATTGGGATGTGGCACACCCATATTCGTTTTCTCTATCTTCTCTAGCCAGGTAGTTACAGGGACAATCCAAATCAAATTTATTTTCGGAATCTGGAAAAAACCTTAAGGGCTCTTTCACACGGAGCGGATCCGTATTGATCTGCTCTGTTAGCCCGTTTGGCTCAGCGGGGATTCCTCCGTTAATCCCCGCTGAGCTGTCGGCGGACAGGGCGGTCCCCGCACACTGTGCAGAGACCGCCCTGTCTTTGCTCTGCTCTCCCCTATGGGGAATCGGATGAATACAGACCGTGTGTCCGTATTCATCCGATCCGTTCCGCCAGACGGAAGAAAAAATAGGGTTTTCTTCCGTCTGAAAAAGCAGAACTTTGCGGACGCGGATCGTTACGGACGTTAGCGGATGCATCATCCACTAACGTCTGCAATCCCATAGGGATACATTACAAGTCCGTAAACGGACTTGTAATAAGCGGTCCGTTCGTCCGCACGTGTGAAAGGGCCCTAATACAGACTTTCGGTGTGGCTTGGTAGAACCGCCTTAACAGAATGCCTTGTGATTTAGTGCTCTACAGGCAGCAATGCTCTTTCCATAAAACTTATTTCACATTGAATACAGTTCCTGACCTTTTCTCTCAGTATGTTGTCCAAACTTCTCTGCAGCTTGACTGTCAGGGCTTCACAATCCACCAGCTTCTCTGTGGTCTCAAGTAACTCATTCTCCATGCGGGTGTTCTCCTAGACAAAGAAATTCCAGCCTGTGACAAACATCACCATTATAGCTTCCATGATCCCAACCAAACCTATACCTCTGCTCCCCCTAAAGCACAAGAACTAATGCACCAATGATGAATAATAAGTCAGAGGGTCTTCCATTCAACCTGGGTCTCCTGGACAACAGCTGGAGGTAATGTCTGTATCAATCCTTGCTTTAACTTATCACATTCCCTCCCCCCCCCCCCAAAAAAAAAAGAAAGACGGCATACATTTTGAACTTCAGAAATGCCTCTAGACCTACCTTTATAGACAAGGTCAGTCGGTCTCGAAGGTAATTCTCTTCCACTTTGACTTTCTCCAATTCCTGTTCTAGATCTAGTCGCTGACAATTTGCTTGCTGAAACATCTGCTCTCTCTCTTTCCTTAGCTCACCTTTTAGAGCAGCCGTTTTCTCTTTGTACTCCTCATCCAGTTTTCTGTGGACAAAAGATAAGATGGGGCACAAAGGTTTGTAGATCTATACCCAAGTCATGCACAGTGTATTGCCTTCAGAGAACACAGCCGACTCCCCCCTGCCTTTTAAAAAGCTTTGACTTCAGATGGGTAAACCAGTAAGTCTTCCCGTAGTCTTAAAGGACTAAATTTACAGTTATTACATTTTTAGCCAAGGCGGATTCAATAGGGATCAAGGTGACTTCAAGAAGCTTGCTTCCCTGACTTTTGGGCCAAGCAACAGCTGCTGCCATACCCAATTTATTGCAAGGCCCTGGTCACTGTGGCATTCTAGTTGCCCAGCCGAATCCCAAAACAATTTTTAGCTCGCTAACATGCAATCCTACTACAGTCTTGTAAATCTCAGGAGCATTGGAAACAGACGCTAAACTGACTTTGGAGGGTCCACATACACATAAAACAAATCACTAGAACGCCAATACAAAAGCCTAAAACATAAAGCCAATGTACAATGAATGATGGTGCAGCTCAGTTTCCAAATAGGAGACCTCTCAGCCACAGAAATTGCCAAAGGGACTTTAAAAGAGTTGCAACGAAAAACAGAAAAATCACAAAATTCTTAAAAAAAAAAAAATCTAAAATTTGTATTCAGATACATAAATTAAAATCATGTTCAAATACCATGAAGGTTATGAAGACATAATAATAGGTAGCTGTGTAGGATGACATACACTATAAAATCAACAAAAGTATAAGGACATCTGCCGTTACACGCACATGAACTCCGATTCGCTGCTTTTTGGTGCAACTCTTTCAACGTCCCTTGGGCAATTTTTGTGGTTGAGAGGACACTACAAAAACCTACCTAAGGTTGTATTCATTCCGTCGCTCAATAGCTGCATGATGGTCATCCACCTCCAAAGCCATGAGATTCTTCTGTTTCTCATTCTTTTCCAAATCCAGGCGGAGCTTTTCCTTTTCTCTGGCAGTCTGATCAACCCTCTCCCTGGAAAATATGGAACAAAATGATAGCGAAGTGTTAATACCACCAATGTTTTGCTCTCATCCTCCCCTGCAGAGTAAGAACTGCCAAGAACTCATTTAAAGACAGTAATAGGTATTCTTTATGGCCAACTGTGGAATCGCATAACTGTCCATGGAAATCTACAAAATAATCAGCTAATCCAGAGATAAAAGGCAGTTTAAATTAAAGGCCAAGGTTGACTTTCCCCCCGACCACCTCCCGGTGAACAGTGGGGATGCCAATTACACAGAAGTAAAACCTTAACTATGGGAAAAAAAAGTAATATATAAAACAGCATACCAATCCTTAAATGTGGTGGTATTAGTTTTTTTATGCTTTCACCTGGCGATTCTGCCTGTCCACCTAGGGCAAGAATCCTCACTGTACTGTATATCTATAGAGGAGGAGTAGCATGGTCAACTTTGGTTGCTCGCCTGATTCAGACTAAAAACGCCTCCCCTCATCTATTACATAAGGAGGACTGGTTTTATAGTTTACAGATAGCATTGTTTGAGATTTCAGTTCAATACACAGAAGTTACAAGGATACTGGATTTCGAACAGGATCAACTGCAAAAAAATTAAATTAGCCTGAAAACGTATGCAGCCACCACATCGAAGGACTGATGAGCTGGAATGTTCACCGTTTTGTTTTCGGCTTTAAGGACCAACAGTGAGATTTCAACAGGGCTAGACTCATTTTGAAGGAAAAGTTGAAATTTTCATTTAATGTCAGATGCCTGTACATTTTGACCAGAGTTAAAGAAGAAATGAGGCCAAAGCTTTTCTGGCCCCGCTTCTGATATGGATCACATGAGTGCCGTTTGTTCTGTACTCCTGTGACCCATTTTCAGTCGACAGCAGGCTAAAAGTGGTTGTAAAAAACAACATGTCATACTTGCCTCCTCTACTTGCCTCCACTGTGCAGTTCGTTTTGCACAGAGTGGCCCCGCTCCTCTTGTTCTGGGGTCCCACGACGGCTCTCTCTGCACCTCCCTGCAATAGATAAACCCCCCCGGGAAACTCTCTCCCAAGGGGGTTACCTTGCAGGCACGCTCCCGTGTCATACATTTGGTGTCTTTAGCCGTCGAGTGCATGACTCGGCCCTGCGTCATTGGATTTGATTGACAGCAGCGGGAGTCAATGGCTGCACTGCTATCAATCTATTCAATGATGAGCTGAGAAGCCACGGAGAGAGCGATGCAGGCTCGCGCCCACGGAAATTCGGGGCTCAGGTAAGTAAAACACTGCACCAGATGCATTAAGGCGAAAAAACACGAAGGTTTACAACCCCTTTAAGCCCACTGTTGGCTGAGGTCACGCAGCCGGTCCAGGCTCTGGAAAGATCCTGGCTTTAAAGTCACCTAGATGCCTGGACCGGCAGCTGGCTCAGCCTCTCAGCAAGCCACTGATGGCTTGAGCCAGCCGCTCCCACCCCCTCAGCCAGTGAGCGGTGAAAGGAAAGAGCAGAGAGCTGGTGACTGCTTGTATTCAGCTCTCTGCTCATTGAAGACTGAAAACTGAGTGATCAGAGGTCTTCGATCGCCAAGTTCTCAGTCTTGGAAGCAGCAGGAGACCAATGCTGCATTCACCTTTTATTTTTATAAACCCCATACTTGTCTTTTCAACATACTGTATGCCCATTTTTACTCCAGACAAAAACAACTTTTGCTACAATAATTAACCTCCAATCCTACCACAGTATATTTCCTCTACTAGATGCCCTCACTCTGATATAGCCGGTGATATTCAACCCAGTTCCTCTGATCCCAGGTTGGCATGTACCCACCCCAGCTCCTTGTAAAAACATGATGATCGTGACGGTTATCTGTCTCACAATCAAGCTCTGTTGTATGCTGTAAGGACTGCAAGAGGTGGATATCAAGTCAAAAATCAGGAGCTACACTGCTTGCTTTTCAAAAATAAATAGTTAATGATGTACTAATTACAGAGCAACATGATGGTGTGTCTTTTATATTGGTCTAGAATTCAGATTTAACCCCTTAAAGCTGCCTCTCTGCGGTCCTTTTAGTGGATTTTAAAGGCTGCGAGGCAGAGTTGCTCTGTATAAAGTACAGCAGTTGGGTGTTAAAGTCCACCCTTCTTGCCACAGCATATATGCACTAGCTAGATGGATGGCAAGAGGATAAATACATAATTGCAACACAACGTTCTAGACAAAAACAGAGAACTTCCTCATGGTGACTGTTCACATTCTTAGTTTCTTGTAAAGAAACTTCCTATTCTCCAGCTAATATAAACGCCCATAAAGCAAAAGGGAACTTACAGTAAGTGCCTGATCTCTGAGCGGAAGCTGACAAGGGCTGCTTGGTAGATCTCATTTTTGGTGATCAGAAGTTCATTTTCCAGCGTCATCGTCAGCTCTGCAATATTGATTTTACCTTCCAAACCGAAATCCAGAGCCTGAATATTAAAATAAAAAAAGGGCATACAGTGATTGGGCAACAATTTTTTGCATTATTTTTACACTTTGGGGGTCTCCTCTGGAGAACACTTAACATAAAAGAGACCCAAGTCAAATGCAGAATATGCGATAGGGCAAATGAGGATTAAATACAACGTTCATATGAGACATTACAATGAACAAGATTGTGGGCAAGTGCAACTACTTATTGCAACCAATGTTTCATTTTAGCATAGACAAAATTAATAATTTGGCAAATTCACGCCACCTCCTGCGCGCCCTTGTTTCTCGGGCTTACCGTTACCACTGACACTCTGATAGTCTCTATGGCCTTGGACGGGAGCGATGTAACTTTTAAAAAAGGTAAAAAAGGGATTTGGGGGTCTTTTTGATCACAGATCTCTTCAAACAGTGGACCCGTCATTCTTATTTCTATTACAAGGGATAGTTACATTCCTTGTAATAGGAATAAAAGTAATCAAAAGAAAAAAAAAAAAGAAAAAGGGACAGTGTAACAGCACAGGTAGAGCAAGATCAATAATTCTAGCGCTAGACCTCCTCTGCAACTCTCAACAGGTAACCTGTAAAAGACGTTTAAATCTTTGCCTATGGAGATTTTTTATTGTGCAATTTTAAAGCGTGACATATTAGGCAT